>NW_006263363.1:174422-177549 GCF_000469605.1 Apis dorsata
TGTGATTATCTATGATGATTAGCTAACATTTATTTATTATATATTATTTATATATATTATTATAATTATATATTATTTATATATATTATTATTATTATATATTATTTATATATATTATATATTATTTATTATGTGTAAAATTAATATCAAAATTATATAACGATAATGCTGCAAAGTTTATTGAAGAAAAATTGAAGAATATTTTAAAATATTTATCTGTTTCCTTGAAAAAAAAATAAAAATTGATAACAAATAGTTTATATAATACAAATCATTCAATTTTATATTTAATTTAAACACTTCTATCAAATTTTAATAGATATTTTTTATTTTTAACTTATTAATTTCACGAAAAAAATAATAAAATAATAATCTTATTTCTAATTATTAATTCATTTTACTTATTTTTCAGTTTAGTGAAATTTAAATATTATTATTACAAATAGAGCAGATTTGAAATATAAAAGAATATTACGAAAAATGTTAAAATGTTTCGTAAATTAGTTAGTTTGTGTTTGTAACATATATTATAAATTTTTTATATGCAGAATATCAAAGAAATCTATGAAAAAAAATATTTATTAAGTACAATTGCAAATGCATAAGAATATATAAAAATACAAAGAATATAAAATATATAATATATAATATTATATAATAGCATTTAATTTTATTTTCTGATATTTTTTTCTAATAATTTTAAGAATATATGTTATATATATTATATAATATATATAATATATATTATAAATGTGTTCTTTTCAGTCGTATTGAATACTCTATATATATTAAAACAATTTTTTTAATATATATTTATTATTTCAAAATGCTTATTTTATCTTTAAAAATTAAGTAAAAAATTTTTTTAAAATAGTTAAATTAGTTTTTTTTAGAAAAGCTTTTCTTAAAAAACTTGAATGAAATGTATCTGAATTGTAGAAAAATGTCTAAATGTCGCTGGAACACGAGTCAGACATAAAGTTTTAATTAATAATAAAGAACTATTTATATGGTTTTAACTAAGTTATATAGTTATATGGTAAACAAAAAGATTGTAGCAATACTATCAATACAGAAAAATATTTTATAAACCATTCATCTTCACTTCGTATGAACGATTATATATATATATTAATATATACTAATCAAAGATGGCTGCGAGCTAATTAAACTCTATTTTCTCCAAATCCAATAACAGTAATGATAAATGAATTAATCGATATTTAATCCTCCCTCAACGATTATTCAATCACATCATAATCCTCTAATGATAATCATGAAGATTCTCGAATAATTGTCCTTGCACAGAAATGCCACTATTTCCAAATCCTCATTCCCTGTCACAAAATATTCGCGGATATGAACAAAAATTTGTAGCCAAGTAAAATGATCGATTGAATTACGATTCGGAGAATTAAACCTTGACCAGATTAAAATGCGTTATGATAGATATCATGGGATTCATTACAAAGGAAACGACAAAATTGTTATATATATATATACATGTCTCAAGTGGTCACGTATTGTATGCGATTCGTGGTCACGACCTTCCGTGACTCGACAACGTTAATTAGCGCTTTATTACCTCTTAAGTTCGAGTTTCGGTGGAATTACTAATCGACTACCGTGCATAAACTTCGCGCGATACTTCAAACTTAATCCTCCTCCGCGTTCGTGACAATTCCATTCGTGGAACTAGTCAGTGCAGCATGATAACACTTTGTAACGAGTATTCTTTTTGTAACCATTGCTGGAACTTTGTTGTCGGATTGTTTTTGTTTCTTTTGAGACGATTCGATTCACGCGACTTTTCTTGTTACTCGAAATTGTCTTGTTGAATTTTTCAAATTAGTGGAAACTTACTTTCCTGTTTGTGAACGTACGTGGCTCGCATATGTTTTATATGTTGCAGACATTGTCGAGACTCATATTAGTCGACTCAAAGTCGATTGTAGGCGATGACAGGAAATTGATTTATTTTATGATATATTACAAGTATATCATATTTATGATATACTACAACTTTAGAATTAGGATTATTGTATGTGAGAAGTATAATATCTTAACATGCCATTCATTTTCAAAAAATATCGAGATATTCATTGCAATCTGTTTTCCTCATTTTATTGTATTAAAAACCAATTTGAAAACTTATTAATCAATTCGAAAATATAGATTAAATTGTTATTAAAAATTATATCTACACTTATTTTCATTTCAAATATCGCTATGTATATATGCACTATTGTACATTCTAGAGAATTGTACATTTAAGAATATTAGTTAGTATAATTATTTATTCTAAAGATATAATTGTGATTCATCATGAAATTGATACTTATAATTTACTGAACCAAATCAAGAAGTTATTAAATTATATCTACTTGATATTTTCAAAAAAATATTTTCAATTTTTTTTTAAATATATTTATATTAAGCTTTACTTTTGAAGAATAAAATATTAATCTGTAATGAAAAAAATTATTAATATAAATTTAGAAGAATGTGTAAAAAGAAAGAAAAACATTATATTAATGCAAATCAATAAGAATAAAATATACCGATATTTAAAATTAAGCAAGAAAATTATCTGACAAAACATGAATTTGATTTTTGAGAAATATAGATTTTGAAAAAACATTACAATGATAATTGACAAAATATTAATGATTTGATGATTATAAAAATGTTGATAATCAAACTATAGATGATTTAATTTATGATTTCATAATAAGAAATTGAATACTTTTATTATTATTATCTAACTATTCTAAATTTTTATATAGATTTATTTTACTGTTGAAAAAATATATTTATTATATATATTTATATTTTTTGAATTTATATTTTATTTGTTGAATTTTTTTATGTATCAATTTAACTAAATTAATAATTATATCCACTATACTTTATTATTACAATTGTTTATATCTAAAAATTATTATCAAAAGTTATTATATGTAACAATTATATGTAAATAATTATATCCACTATACTTTATTATTACAATTGTTTATATCTAAAAATTATTATCAAAAGTTATTATATGTAACAATTATATGTAAATAATTATATCCACTATACTTTATTATTACAATTGTTTATATCTAAAAATTATTATCAAAAG
>NW_006263363.1:177847-183818 GCF_000469605.1 Apis dorsata
TATCATTTAATATTTCAAAAATTATAAAAATAACATTTTTTAAAATTCAGTATAATAATATTAACATTTTGTTGCTAATAATATATCTAATATATATTTTTTGCTAATAATATATCTAATTTTTTATTTTTAATATTAAAAAAAAATTAATATTAAAAAAAAATTAAATATTATATAAATATATCTAATTGAGTTAAAATGAATATAGTTTTTAGATATTATACTTCTCATATAACTTATATTATTGCAAGATATATACAAGACTTGTTTAAATTCCCGGGAGCGATATAATTGTCGTTCGAGAATGAGTGATAGCTTGATTGAGATGGCGATAAGATAATCGAGAATCTAAAGAATCTTAAAAGCAAGGTCAAGGCCTCTGTCCCCTTTTCATAATTCGAAAAGTATGAAAAGTATTGGAAATATCAAGATCGATCAAATCTTTCTCGTCTTAGTATGAGTGAGATTTACATAGATAATATTAAGGAAAATTATCATTCGCTTTTTTGATATTTGATAACATGGCATAAATAATATCAAAATAAATAACAAAAATCTCTCAAAGCCATCTAACGATAGTGGCAAATATTAATTGACCAGCAGTTAATATTGGCAGAATGGGATATTTGTTAAGGATTTTAAACAAGATAGATATAATTAGCAAATTAATATTTTGTAAAAAAAAATAAATAAATAAATTTAAAATTTAAAATAATACATTATTTATATTATTTAAATATAAATATATTATTATTTTAATATGACAATTTTTTGTAAGTCAATTTTGAGAAAATTTTTTTTCTATCAAAAAAGAATATATATGCATTAAATGTATATATCTCGATACAATAAATTTCTTTATATAATTCTTCATTTTTATTTCATACGATCATACTTATAAATATTATAATTTATTTTGCCAATTTTTGTTAACATCAATTTATTATCTTTTGTGATGTGAGTCTTTATTAATTAATATCTTCTATAATTTTTTTTTATTATTACAAGTTAGGAAATAGAAAGGTCATAGTTTAGAAAATATTTTATAATGGATATGCTAAGATTTTGTCATTAAACTTAAATAAGCATATTCTATGAATAAAAATAAGTATATTATATAAATATACTTTATTAATCTTCAGATTAATATGAATATGTTGAATAAATATGTTATCAAAAACAACATTATTAATGAATTTTCTCTCTACATATATATATATATAAACTTAATATTAGTTTCAAAAATATATATAAAAAAATTTTTAACATTAAACATTTAATATTACATATTTCTTAAGAATTTGTTACGCTAAATTTCAGTTAAATTTGATTAAGTTTAAAAAGCGGAATATTCATGAGAAATATTCATTTATTTTATCTTTTTGATTGCTTCGTGAAGTATATCCAAGAAATTTCAATGTCCAAGAATTTCAATTTCTTATATTTTATAAATGAAAATAAAAAAGTAATACATCATCATCATATTTAAAAAGTTATAATAATATAAAATAATAGTACTTTTGATTAATGTGAATTTTGTTTAAACATAGAAATAAATTATATAAATGTTAATATTATTGATTATAATTCCATTTAAAAATATTATTTATTATTTTTAACATAAACTGAACTGGATTAATTTATTCAAATTATTTATTAAATCAAATTTAATACTAAATGAAATGAAACACAAAAAGTTTATATATAAAAGAAATAAAAATAATTAAAAATTAGAAGATTAAATTATAATATTATAATATAATATAATTATAATATATATATATAAATTATTTTTTGATTTTTTATGTGTTCAATTTTCCATTCAAAGCATTGTTAATTTGTTATTCAAATAATTCATTATCAAATTATTCCATTATTGATTATAATGATTATAATATTACTATAAATTAATGTTACAATCATTCTCAATATATTCAACAATACTTAGTTTGAAAATTTTCATTAATGAGATTCAAAAGTATTAAGTAACAACTAATATTTAAAAAAAAATCAAATTAAAAATGAAAAGAAAGAAAAATTATTTATTTGCAATTTATATTATAAATATAATATAAATATTATAATTTAAAATATTAAGAAAAGAATTACTTTAAGGAATCGAAAAACTATTTTATTTATTGTTTATATTTATATCAAGATTTAAATTTGTGTATAATTTATTGTTTGGAATAATCATAAAATTTGTGATAATAATTGATTTTAAATTATTTATAATATTATTTTCATTTCGATGTTGCTTTTGATCTCAGTTTGATCTATCATTAAAATTGTTGACAAAAAATGAGACACTTTATATATAAAAGCTTAGTATTGCAGATCATATATTGTTAGAATTGACAATATGCACAATTTCACTAGCGACATTGTTATAAATTTGTAAATAATATAACGCGATGCAGAAGCAAGTCATTGACATAGATGTCGTATTCCTTTGGGTTTGACTCATGCTAGTAGCTCGATAAAGTTTTAATCTCAACTACTGGGCTGAAGATTGGATTATTAAGATGGGCAGAATTCTCCAAGTTCTAGACTACTCAAACGAACTATTCAAATCGGAGTTGTTTACCGATTGACTAATCGTGTTTACTTTATGTAATTTCCTATAAATTGATGTAACAAATGTTAATTGAGGAAAATTTAATATTTGTACATATATGGCAAATCGTTCTTCGAAATTTCCTCCTGTAATGTTAATTTGTGAAACACGTGTAGAAATTAATTTCTACATCAATGAATATGTTCAAACACAGATATATAAAAAGAAATATCAAATAATAAAAGAAAGCTAAAATGAAAAAAAATTAAATATAAAAAATTTTTTTTGGATTTATTTTTCAGTTATCAATAATTATCGACGAGAATATTTATGGAATAAATTTTTAAAAACGAATGTAGGGCAATTATGAGCAAAGAATGAAGAACATAATGATTCTCAAATTTGATGACATGTACAGCTTCATACTTCATATAAATCGTAAAAAAAAGATTATTGTATTGAAAACGGTAAGCTGTCCATGTTATTATCATTGCATTTGAAAATTACTATACTTTTCATTGTTTGATCTGTCCCATATTTCTTCCACTCATAAAGTTTGCTTATGATCAGAGTCATTTTAGATTTTGAATAAATAAAAAATATTGCTCAAGAAACAATTTTTGTAACCTTGATTTATTCAAGAAACATTCATTTTGAACTTGTAATCAAATAGCTTACATATATATGTATATTCATGATATGAGATATTTTTGGAAAATCGATTCTAGAGAGCAAACATAAAAGTTGGTATACAAAGAAGGTTGAATTATTCGTTAAGTTATAAGCAATTTAAGTTTGTGTTAGAACTTTGTGCAAGACGGAAAGTAAAATGACAATATGACAAAGATAGATCTGTTTCATTCTATCAAAATATCTGGAATTGTATATTGTGAGCTATTTTTCTATAAGGAAAGAGACACAATTATAGAACTCGTTATATTCTTTTTCTCCAGAAAAAAAATTGATTTTATTTAATAGTAAATTTACAGATTTTCAATTAAAATTTATATTTCATTATTAATAATTAATTTTAATACTGCTAAAAAAAAATTATATTAAATCTGATACTATTTAATATGATAATAAAATATGATATCATTAATTCGATACATACAAAATATATATTTTTTTATATTGTATTTAATATATTTTGTTGTTATATACATGTATAATCATTTATGAAATTTTTTTTTTTAAATTATTAAAAAATCATATACAAGATAATACAATTTGAGATTAAACACAAAATCTCAGTTTTCTTATTTCAGCATTTTAATTTTTTTATAAGTTAAAAATATTTTATATTATTACAAAAGTATATTATATGAAATTTTTATTGATTTTAAGACTTCTATTATCTTACTATGGAATTGTAATAAAATATATTTGTTTAATGTTTACAAAAACTTCTTTTCTTCTGAATGAATTAATCTTCATAATTATTTGCAATTACATAAGATTAATAAAATAATATTAATCATGTTAATCATGCATAATGATATGAATTTTTTTAATTTTATTTAAATTTAACATTTATTTTTTTATAAATTAGGACAGTTTTCCAAATTATTTTGTTATTAATTACCTTTATTAATATAAATTGTTATTAATAAAATCGTTAGTAAAATAAATAATATTTTTTTTATTAATTAATTAAAAAATTATCATTTAATTAAAAATTATCATTTATCACTTATTATTATTATTTATCATTTAATTAAAAAATTTCATAAAATATTTACAAAAATATAAGCTTATTTAATATTATTAATGATATTAATAATATTTTTTGCCAAAATTATTTCTATTCCTATTTATTTTTATTCCATAAACTCGAATCACTGTGCAGAGATATTTCAGTCTATCGCCTGATCTAACGTATACATAAATTGCTTATAATTTAATAAATAAACTTCAACTTCAATGATATTTTTGTATATTATTTTTATGTTTGTCTTGATCTCTAGAATTAACTTTCCTAAAATGTTCTGATGATTCTATACATTAATATTTTATTCTATATCTTTAATAATTTCTTATATAAGAAATTTCGAATCATTTCAAAGAAATTTTACAGATTTACACGAATTATTAAAATTTTGCATAAATTAAATTTGATAAGATACTATGGATTATAAAAATAAATCTTCAAGAGATAGATGAAAATAATTTTAAGTCATTAATAATTTCTCTTTTTATTATTTAATTTTATTCTGACTTTATCTAATTTTATATAAACTTTATCTCGAAAATTACTATAAAAATGATTAATAGAATTACTAAAGATTATTAACAGAAACAAATTAAATGTGATAAAAAATAAGTATCTTTAATTGTTTTTCATAACACATTATTCAACACATATATTATTGAAAATAATTAAAGAGTCTGATGTATTCATATACCTTTAATAAAACATTCATTATGTTAGAAAATATGTTATATTTATATGACAGGTGTTGCGGCTATATAACACACAAAAATGAATAAGCACGAACAACCATTACTCATATCTCATGCACCTACTGTAAAACGATATTTTACAGGACTGTGTTGTGATGAAAATATATGGTGTATAAAAAAGAGAAAACAAAATAAAGAAATATAAAACAATTAATCTCAGTTGTTCAGTCAGCATTCGTTTTAGAAGATAGATATATCAGGGTAAATTTCAGATTTTTTTTCTATAAGAATGTTGTTTTTAATATGAAGAATTTAAGGAATCTTTGTAATGAGAATATTTTTTCCAATGGTAGAATATTGTTGTACTTTTTTTTGAATCTTTAGATTTAATATAAATATTTTATATTATTTTTAATTTTATATAAGTTATGATTATTTTAAAAAAATCTTAATTCTATACGAATAGGATTTTGAAAGAAAATTTTATATTAATTTTAATGAAAAAATGCAATAAAATAAATTTTTAATATTTATAATAAATGATGGATTTATAAATATTTAGAATATGATATTAAATATGATATGATATGAAAGAAATTTTCCATTAATCTCGATACGATTTAATATGAAAAAAATTTTTTTTTATTAAATAAAAGTTTTCAATATATATAATTTATGTATATGAAGATATCTATAATATATATACATATATCTAACTGATTTATAAATATATATATATAATACTAATATAATATAATATTAATAAAAAGTAGATATTATTCAGCAATATTCAATGTATGTAAAATATGTAATTCTTCAAAAAATTTTAAGCTAATATAAAAAATGTATGAAAACGAATTTATATTTATTTGATTTATTTTAAAATTATATATTGTAAAAATTTATGCATATTAATATGCACATTTGAATTGAAAATCGTTTTCATAATTGTTTAAAATGATTTTAAAAAAAATAAAAATATAAAACGTAATTTAAAAAAAAAATTTTTGT
>NW_006263363.1:183898-184254 GCF_000469605.1 Apis dorsata
AATAATAAATGTGATAGAAATAACAAAAATCTCTAATGAAAATTTTAATAAATTGTTTTATTACAATTTTTATGATTTTGAAAGACATTGACTTTTTCATTGCATTGAACTATTCTAAAAAATATTCTAAAAAATAAGTTTTAAAATACAAATTTTTAAAATTAAAAATTTTTCATTATTATCTTTATCTTTTTTTTTATCTTGTTTTTTATTAGAATACTATTTATTTGCTTTTTTTATGCAATATTATATTTTGCTTATTAGATTATATTATTATATTAGATATATTTTATAAATATTAAATATTAAATATTTTATTATATATAAATTTCATCATATTATCACTTTCAATTTAT
>NW_006263363.1:184289-186008 GCF_000469605.1 Apis dorsata
CTTCTGAACTTTTTATTTTAATGTTTTAATTTCTTTTTCTTTTCTTTTAATATAAATTTATAACAAATATGTCATATTCATTCATATAAATATTTTATTATATTTCAAATAATTATTATATTTCATATAATATAAAACGAGAGAAATTGCAAAACATTCTTGCAAAAATTGATAAGATAAATAATAAAAATAGATTTAAAAATAAAAAAATTAGTTTTTTCAATTAAACTCCACTTCGATCTTTTTTTTTTAAAATAATATATTTGTTATTATATAATGTGTAATATATAATGTATAAATATGTAATAATTGATAAATAATTTTTAAATTATTATGTTTCATGACTGCTCTTTCTAAATAAAATAATGGTAAGATTATTATAAAAAAAATCAAACAATGTATTTTCTTTAAAGTATAATTAAAATAATTTTTTAATTAAATTAAAAAAAGAATTCTAAATTTTTTGAATTTTTCTATCTTTAATAATATTTTATCCTAATTACATGATTCGTCCTATAGAATAATTTTTTTATTGATGATATCACTTCAATGAAATTTCTTAAAATATCAGTATTATTTTTGTTTCGTAAGTATAACTTTCAAAAGAAAAAGAAGAGCAAAATTTTAAAGATATATTATATATATTAAAATTTATTAATATATATTAAATATTTTATAAAAATTTAATAATATATATTTTTATTATTAAAAATATATTATAGATATATTATAATATATATTTTATTGTTTTATTTTATTGTAAAAAATAATGTCAGACAAAATTATAATAAACACGAAAAAATAATAAAAATTTGAATTCACATACTCAAAGGTATTTTCTAATCTAAAAATAAATTGCTTTATGTATAACTCATTAAAACCTATATATATATATAAATTTTCATTAAAATCAGATTTTTCAAGATAAATATTTTATTAAAATAATGTATGAAGATTTTTATGATTGACTATATATATATATATGTACATTGTATTGTATGTATTTTTAAATAAAAAAAACTTAGTTTAACTTTAAGTAAAAAAAATCAGATATTATCGACAAATTCAATAATATATCAAAAGTTTTTAACATCGTTAAATTTTAAATATTATACTGAAACTTGTTCTAATTGCTAAAAGTACCGACATTGTGTTCAAAAATGATAGAATCAACATTTGTCGACGTTTAATCCAACCACACGCGAATCACGAATTAATCCGATCGAGATATACTCTTCCATTCTACATGGCTGGTCGTAGCAAATTAATCAAACCATGAATACCGAAAAACAGTAATTTCCGTAAATATACATAACGTTTCCTATACGACAATTGGTGACTTTCTTGGAACTTTTGATACACTGATATTTTATAATCTTAAATTTTGCATGAAATGAACTATCGAGTAATCAAAATAAATATCGAGCATGAATAATATTCAATTATTTTCATTGTTGAATACTTTTAAACATATATTTTTATTATAAATTTATTTTAGTTTGATATTTATTTATTTAATATTATATTAATATTGTTATTTATTATTTATTAATATTAATAATATAATATTATTATATTAATTATTATTATTATTTATATTTTTAATATTTATAAATATTTTGAATATTATAAAACATATATATGTTTATATTTGATACTTATAAATTTTAAATTCAATGATTTAATAATTTTTATATTATATATATATATTTTTATATT
>NW_006263363.1:186390-194902 GCF_000469605.1 Apis dorsata
CAATTTTATTTAAAAATTCTAGAAATTCGGCAATTTCATGCATCAAAAATGTATTTTCGAAATTGATATAGTTGTCTCATAAAGATAATAAAATAATGAGGTATTCACAATGAATATAGTACAAAGGCTAGAAGTTTTGATTTATGTTGAACCATTCTATGAGTTTAATTTGTAAAACAATGCAAAATTCTTCGAAATTTCTGAGGATTGTTTCATGATGCGTTGAAAATATATAACTCAAATTTATTTGCTGAATTTCGTTCAATTTAAGCCCTTCGAAAAATTTCGCAGAAGAACATTTGAAGATAGGAGATATATAATTACAAAACACTTAATTATCTTTGATTAAACACTTAATTATCTTTGATTAAAACCATATTTAAATCTGAAACCAATTATATATACAGGATGAATTTTATATTTTATCTATATCAATTAAATAACTTTAAATATAATATTATATATATGTGAAAATAATATTATATATAATATTTATAATAATAATGAAATTTTTTTTAATATGAAAATCTATAATTATATTCAAAAATTTTAGTTAATATTTATTTTTTCCTTTTAATAATTATTCAGAAATGTGACCTTCTTATTAATTTCAATAACTTTGAAATATATTGTTAAAATTATTGTTTTTAATAACTTTTTTTTACATATACATATTGCTGCTTGTATTTAATTTTCAATTTTTACTTACAAAAAATATTTGTTAAATTTATCTTATGAATATATTCGTCATAAATTGTGATATAGATAGTTGTCTAATAGCAATTTTATTCCTATATAACTTAATTTAAATAATAAAGGAATATTAATGGATTTAAATTAAATTAGATTAGATTTTATTGATTTTATGTCTAATAATATATATATTCTTATGTGTAACCTAATTTAAATAATAAAAGAAAAAAATTAGTGATAGGTTATTAGTGATAAATTAGTATTAGGTTAGATTAAATTAATTTTTATAATATTAGATTTAAATTAAATTTATTGGTTAATATTGATTGTATTCTTATAATAATAAAACACAAAAATTAATGAATTATAAGTTAAGTTAGATTAAATTTCATTGATTTACTGCTTATGACAATTGTATTTCTATATCTAATCTAATTTAATTTTTTATTTGAATTTATTACGAACTCCAATTTATTATATTCGTTACATACATTTAAAAATTTTATAATTTTATTATGAATAAATTTATTTTTCAATTATTTTCAAATTTTTTTAATAAGTTTAACAGTCTCATAATTGTGTCAATGAGTCATTTATAGATTATTAATAAGACATCAATCTGTAAGAATATGTATGAAATATTCAGATATAAGCAATAACGAAATTAAAACTAAACGGTAATATATGTAGAAAGAAATTATTCAAAATAATGATCTCAACAACGTATTTCAAGATTATATTCAAATTATATATCTTAATATTTCAAATTATATCTTTAATTATATCTTATTTTATATCTCTATAGCTTTAAATAATTATTTTAAATATTAAATTTATTATATCTAAATAATTATCTTGCTTTTAAATAATTTAATATTATTAAAGAAAAAATATTTTTTATTTCGATCTATTGTTTCCACTAATTAAATTTTAAAATTTGTTAGCAATAATTTTTGAAATATTATATTATTCTTATAAAGAAATAAACATTTCTCGTATTTAATATTTTTTATATCATTTAATTATATAATATTAAATAAATAATAATTATAAAATTATATAATTATATAATTAATTATATATAATTATCATATAATTATCATTCCACTTAAAAAATCTTTTACTCTATCTTCATAAATTATTATTAATATATCAATGTATCATCAAAATTTAATATATAATAAACAATATATAATATATAATATATACAATATATAATATATAAAAATAATATATAATAAACAATAATTAATAAACTGAAAAATACTCATATATAACAAATAATTTTTATATAAACAAAGTTTTATTTTCATTTTATTTACATTTATACTTTGAAAGGTTCGAATGATTATTTATTGTTTATTACTGTTTTTTGTTTATTATTAATTATTATTTGCTTTTTTGAATTCTGAATTTTCCGAAGAATTTGAAATCTTAATTATTTTTCGCATATTTACGATATATATTATTTATCATAATTCTCGAAAACAAATTTGAAGATTTTATAAAATATATTCATCTACATAAGAAGGCAAAAAAAAGTTCCTAAAAATTCAGAATTGTATCGTATATGAATATTATGAATAAGAACAAAATAGGATGTGGAAAAACTTCGTTAAGGTGCAAGTAAAGCTGATGGAAAGTATAAAAAAGTTCGTAAAGGTGCGAATAGAGAAGGCTCGTAATAGTCTCAGTTGTTCCATTCCTTTATTTCCTACGGTTGGCAGATTACTTCGACGATATTCAGACCGATCGATGGCAAAGCACGCGAGAGCTGCATTACGTGCCGCCATTGAAATAAGAGGAACTCGTGTTACGGCGACACGCTAAGCAGTTCTAACTAACGTTCAACCTTCCCATGCGCGTGTCCATGGAACGAACGAAAGGGAACGAAAATTCAATGGATACAGAAATTAGTTTCCCGTCAAATGATATTTTGCGTTATAAATGAAAGCTAAACTTCTTATTTTTCTTTTTTTTTTTTTTTTTGTTTTGAAACGTGTGTGAAATTTATTTCAACTGTACGGTAAATTCATTTATACGAATCAGAAGATAAACAAGAAAAGATTTCATGAAAATTTTTTTTAAAATATTATATCAAATATTGGAAATCAAATTAAATTTTAAAATAATTTTGTAAATACAATAAATATTTAATGAATTAATTTTTTTATTTAATTATTACTAATAATATATATTAATAAATTTATAATTATTTATTAATATATTTACTTATAAATAATATTTAATATCTTTATGTATTATAAAAACATTCATATAAATGAAGTATAATACATGTAATAATAATTTCAATAAAAGAAACTCAATTAAAATTTTAATAATCAAAAACTAAAATTTTCATATAAATGAAATTCCATTATAAATATCTACAATAGTTGAGAAAGAATATATGAGTAAAGTTATTCAATAAGTACATTCTGATTCGTACTATTAAATGTTGAATTTGAATTTTATATTAGATTTAAAAATATTTATGTGATATTTATGTAAATAAAAAAATAAAATAGATTAAAATAAGATTAATTTATTTTTTATTTCTTTTATAATTATTTTATATTTTTTTATAATCGCTATCAAAATAATCTTCGTATACTACGAAATATAAAATTTTTATATAGAAAATTTCTCAATCATTAAAAGATTTCATAATTCGCTATATTTCGGATCTTTCTATTTTAAAAACTTTATCTCATTTTAATCCGTAAATACGGTTGATTTTGCATCGTTCAATTTTGCAAAACTTTAGAGGATTAATTCAAAATGCTAGCTCATGATGTAAAAACTTAGCGATGGAAAATCGTCCAATATCTCTTTTAAATCCCACTGACTTATATTGAGTATCACGATAAAGTTACAAGTTTGAAGTTTAATCATATACGTTAAATTGCAGCGACTACTAGCTAACAGTCGAAGCTTGTTCGGAATGTTCTTATATCTACTAGTTCGTAGTAACTTAAACTGGGAGTTGGCTTCATATCTACTCGTGTTTGGAATGAATTCGAAGTTTTGTAATTTGCAAACATAAACAGACAATTAATAATTCGAATTATTTTTTATTAATGTTTTAATTGCTGTTCATATTAATAAAAACATTTTTTTTTGTTTTAATCATAATATAGTATTTTCTTTCAAATATTTGTATATGCGTAATGTCTTTTTGATTCAACTTTGTAAATAAATTTCTAAATGAATGAAACCATTGCGATTTAAACTATTAATTCGATTGCAGATTCAAATAATAACATATAAATGTTTTTTTTCCTAATATTAATTTTATTTTTTTTTAATAATTTTATTTAATAATTGAATATTATAAATAAATTTAATTATGAAATCTTTGATTATGATATAATATTAATGAAAAAAATCTAAACAGAAATAGTTTGTAATTCTAAATAGCAATATGAAAATATTTAATATAATAAAGCAAAATAAATGTTACAACGTCTTGTACAATTATTTCTTTTTCAGCTCAATTTTTCCAAGTGAATAATTCATATATAGGTAAATATACGTAAAATCTAGTAATATTTTGTAAAATATTACATATTTTAATATATATTTTGAATAATACATATTTTTTATATATTATTTATATATTACATTATAATTGAATATTTAATTTTTAATTAATTACATATAAATATACTAATAATTGCAAATTTATAATGTAATTAATTGAAAATTATAATATAATGAATTAGAAATTTATATAATTCTCTATTATCTTATTATGCAATAGAAAAAAAATTGATAAAATTAGATAAAATAATTCAATTAGAATTTATATATTTAAAATAAATTTATTGATTTTTTTCTTAAGATCTTCAGATAAATATGTATATAAATATAAGATATATGTAATAATATAAATAAAAACATGTAATTATAGAAAGATCGTGTTATTTTTAGAATAGTTTTCAAGTATAAGAACACAATATATATTATATCATAAATTATATCATAATAAATGAAAATCTTGCACAAAAATATTATTATTTCATTGATTAATGATAGAATAATAATTAAATGCATTAAATGCATATGATTTCTCCGAATTTTAGCAAATTTTTAAAAAATTCATTTTAGAAAAAAATTTCAAATCGTTAAATTTTTTTTTAAAATTCGGAATTATAAATATATGAAAATATGGAATATATTTTATAATTATTAACGATAATTATAGCGATCTTTCTTAATACAATTTAAAATAAAAATAGTTTTGAATGACTATGCTATTAACAGAATTTTAACTTCTATGTTTGATACTCGCAAATGAGTAAACTTGAGATCAAACTTCTATAAACTTCTCTTAGATAATTACAATATCGATTAAAACGAACTAAAAACTGCATCAAGTGTATCGGCATAATAATTTTCCATAACAATAAATAGTTTTCGAAATGTTTTTCATTAAATTGTTAGAATCGATGATATAGAAACTATAGAAATTAGTATTAAAAGTTCGAAAAAAAAAAAAGAAAAAAACAAAATCAATAATAACAAGTTTGATTTCGATATAAATCAAAATCCGTGTGGAAACTATATTATTGTACATCGCGCTTAAAAAAAAAAAGTTGCTCCATTAAAACTGTTATACGCATATTACAGAAATGTTTTGGATGGCCTTGTGTCGCACGATCAATTAACACCGATGCTCTAGAGATTTCGCGTTTCATGGTTAATTCGTCGTTCAATTCGGAAATTCGACGAGCTCGTTTTAACGTCTAATTATAACGTTAATGCACGGAACGATTATAAAGCATAATTACGGAACGTGAAACAAGATTTTACCATATGATCTGATTTCGAATGGAATTTTACCGACTTCCAACCGATTTCGTTAAATTACGATATCATTTTGCATAATAATTATTCAATATACTTGAAAAATCATAAAGAAATTTTTAAGAATGTTTGGAAATAGTAAACAGAGGATGATAAATTTTTAATAGATATTAATATTCCACGGAGAAGATTATTGTGTATATTTTCACTAAGTTGCAATGAGAGGAATGATATTTTAATTGTATAAAAGATAAGTGGCTTAAAAATGAAAAACTGAAATGAAAATTTTAAATAAATAGAAAAAGATTGTTAACTGAAATTTTAAATTGACAATAGTTTGGCAATATTATTATAATAATTTTTTATTCTATTATATTGCATTGTATTGAATTGCATTTTTAAAAATTTTTTAAAAATTATAATTTCTTGATAAAATAACAAAATAACAAAAAAATAACAAAGAATCTACC
Source organism: Apis dorsata (assembly GCF_000469605.1). NCBI lineage: Eukaryota > Metazoa > Arthropoda > Insecta > Hymenoptera > Apidae > Apis > Apis dorsata. The sequence continues at coordinate 192,363 of NW_006263363.1, forward strand.
ATTCGAAGATTTATCTATAGATCATAAATGAATCAGAATTTATTAAGATTTTTAAGCGGCAATTATATTTATATTTCATCCTTTGTTAAACAAAAACATAGCAACTGGATAACTTCTTTTTCCTAGTAAGTCTTTAATTGAAAAATATGAAATGAAATTTTATAATTATTATAATTTGATCGTAAAGGATTAGAGGAACCAGTTAATGAAGAGTAAATAAATGTAAAATAATTATAAATAAAACTAATGGTAGAATAAAATGAAGAGAAAAAAATCGATTCAATGTTGCATTATTAATAGAAAATCCACCTCAAATTCATAATATAATTGTATTTCCAAGGAATTGCTGAAAGTAAGTTTGTAATTACAGTTGCTTCAATATATTTGACAATATGATATTTTCAAGGTAAAACATAACCTATAAATGCTGCCGCTATTGATAATAATAAAATTAAGATTTCAATTCCTCATACTCTATTTAATTTATATGAATAAAATATATTACGACTAATATGAATATATATTATTAAAAAATAAAATGAAGCTTCATTTATATGAATTAATCGAAAGAGTCAACCTGAATTCGAATTTAATGTACATTATTTATAATTAAGAAATTATATGTAATAATAAAAGATATATTAAAGCTTGTAAATATCAATAAAAATAAATAACTTAAAATAACTAAAAATTTTTACTAATAACAATATATTTACATTAATAAAACTTCAAATTTATTAATATAAAAAAATTTTAATAACTTCAAGAAAAGATATGAAAAAATCCTGTATAATTTAAATAAATAAATTCGATACATTATTGCGTACATTATTGTATATTAAAGATATATGATTTCGATTTAATAAAATGATGGAAAAACTATATAATAGGGAAAAAAATAAATAATATAAAATATAAAATAATATAAATATGTAACATATAAATAATAATATAAAATAATAATATAAAATAATATAAAAAATAGAAAGAAAAAAATTAATAAATATTAAGAAAAATGTATGTATAAAATAATTATTAAATAATAATAATCAAGTTCGTTTTATTGATAATTATCAAATATTTAATTAATTATATATAATTAATAAATATTTATTTAATTATCAAATAGTTAATTATCAAATATCAATTTAATTATAATCATATTTTTTATTGTTCTATATCTTACTTCATATTTTATACAATTAATATTACTGTAATAATAATAATAAATTAAAAAAAAATTAAATAACAATTAAATTACAATATCATAAAAAAATATTATTTTATTTTATATAAGTCTTTTCTTTTCTAAATTATTTATGTTATCAATAAATTGTTTTTTCTAATGAATTATCTTATGGTTTTTTCCATCAGAGAAAAAAATAAATCATATAAATCTTTAGTTTCGATCTCATAAGAAGAAATTTCATTTATTAATTTTTAAAATATTGAGCGACAAACAGTTCAATCTAATCGATATTCAGAGGAAACATTCACCAATATATATAATATATAGTATATTTGTTTTATTCGAATTTCGTCACTTTCCAATTTTCAATGCACTTTCTCTGCATTTAGTGAAAATGGTAGCGGGCACATCCATTAAGGAGTCCAGTATTGGGAGCATCCTTTAAATTAGAAATAAATTTAAGGTCAAATGGACCGCGATCGAATTTAACTATCAGGATGTGTTCTGGAATTAATGAGACTAATGTAGTGCAACATCAGTGATTCCAGAGACTTTCAGACTACTATTCAACTTGGGGTCCGATTAGACAATGAAATTAAATCGAACCGTTCTGCTTCTTATTTCAGAGTAATGAATAATAGGTTAAAAGGATTTAGTTTTATTAGCAATTATATAAATTTTATCAATTTATATTTCGGTATAAAACGGTCAAAATTATTTTTTTTATTTTTATAAAAATATAATTAAATCTAAGTTATAAACAATTGTATATTCTATATAAAAAGAAAATTTTAATTCTTTCTTTTTTGTATTAGAAACAAAATTTGAAACAGTAAAAATTTCTGGATTAATTATTTAAAATTTTTTTTAATATATTTTTAAATGTTAATATCTCAATATCATAAAAACTAACTTTGATATATCAAATTAGAAATATATTCATAAAAAAGAAAAATAAGGTTTAAAAACAATATTTTCTTTAATTATTTATCTAATTTATTCTATCACTTACATTTTTATTTTATTTATTTTATTTTATTTATATATATTCATATGTTATTGAACATTTAAATATATATTTAAATATACGTTTATAAATAAATGTATAATATACAGGTTTTAATATATAATAAAATTCTCTTATATGAAGAAAATTTTACATAATATTTGATTATCCGAACTTTAGTTGAGTTCTTACTATAATATATATATTATATATATAAACTATTGTCGAATATAATTTATATGAGCGTCTTTACAATATAATATAATATTATATAATTTTTTGTACATGATATTTAACGATTTAAAATACAAAAAATTTATAAAAATAATTTATGGGAGTTTTAAA
>NW_006263363.1:195135-228695 GCF_000469605.1 Apis dorsata
ATTATTATTATTATTATTATTATTATTATTATTCATTTATAATTATATAAATTCATGAAAAATATAAAAAAATTTTGGAAAAATGTTTTGTCTTTTCATATATAATTACATAATTTCAGTAAAGTTCAGTTTCAGTCCAACTTTGTATTGCAATCGTTTTATCGCAAAGCTTGAATTCGTATATTTATATTTCTTTCAAAATTGTTATTTTAAAATTTCCAAAATTTCAATTAGAATGCTTTTAAATTCAAATATATATAATTTGAATAAAATTCAAATAAATAATTTGAATTTGTTTTTTGTTCTGAATAAATAATACAATTTATTTATAATTATGAAAAAATTCTTATTGTAAGAATTATTATTTAATTTACAAGATTAAAAAAAAAAATTTTTTTCTAGTTATAACTTATTATTTCTAGTTGTTAATTTGAAATTAAGACTTCATATCCACAGAAAATTGAAATGATCAAGGAATGAAGACCTCCTTATTAAAAATTCTCTGATTCGAAATAGCTCATTACAAAATTCAAAAAATTTCTGTAAGATTTCTTTGTTTGTGTACAATTTCTTTATTAATTTATATTAGTAATTTATATTATATATCATAAAATATCAAGAAAAAGTATTATAATTGAAGAATTTTTTTTTTTTTTTAAAGTTCTATAAAAACATTTTAACATATCATTCATATCAAATAATATATTCAAATAATATATTCAATTAAAAGAATAAAAAAAATAAATAAAGAAATTTAATATATCAGAAATCTATAAGTTACTAATGTGTAATATAGGATACTTTATTACGATTATAATAACTATAATATTTAATTCAAACCAAACCACAGAATAATGTAATTCTAATATACACTAATATATAGTTATAATATTAAATACATTTATAAATTTCACCGACAGAAACTACAATTATTACTTTTTTCAGTCTTTTCATCGTAATAATTTCAATTAAATCTATAGAATAAACACAATTCCGAAAATGAAATATAAACCTACTAAGAAATATACTTCCCATGAATCATATTTGAAATCTAAGAACCTCAACCACAACGACTTCAAAGTTTAAATACTCATCGAACACACAATAATTATTATATATATATTTTTTAGAAATGATATAAAATTTCATTTCATTTTTTAGTATTAATAGTAAAAATTTAATATTATTTAATAAATTTAATTTTTTTTTTTGATTATTTTAATATAATTTAATTTTTCATTTTGCAATATAATTTAATTCTAAATTTTTATACAATGTTATTATATTAAATAATTTTTGTTATAAAATTTTTGGAATATGTTAATTATTATTTAATGTTGTATATTTTTAAATATATTTCTATATAATTTTAAATTAAAATAATAGATTAATACAAATCTAAATAAAAATATAAACATTTTCCGTTTTCTATCTGTTTTTCGGTTTCTAAATAATGTATATAATATATTTAAATATTTAAATGACTTTCTGAGACAAAAATTATAAAAAAATTATTCAAATTTTTTTTAAATTAAAAATAATTTTATATTTATCTTAAAAGAAAATTAATATAAATCCTAAAGAATTATTGACTTAAGATGAAGATAAGTAAGAAATTATATTATTACTTGTGTTTACGTTTCATTTGTTTTCAATGCATTTAAAAATTCATTCAAGTCTATTAAATATCGTCATCATCAAGTTTTCGTCTCAAAGACAAAGCATAATATTGAATAATTTCAGATATTCGAATAATTCAAACGAAAATACAAATTTCGTCTCAATATGGTGGTATAACGTATTATTTTCGCATCTCTTCTTAATTTATATTTGCATTCGTATTGTAACATTGTATTTCCAAAATGAAAGTGGCTTAATAATAACAGTAAAAGCAATTAAAATCGTAATTAACTAAACTTGAAAATTAATTACGTTCTTATTTCGCCTCTCATTTTCTTATTAATTTGCATTATTTTCTCAACAAACATAAAAAACAAATAAGGAAGAAATAAAATTAATACATCTATTTAATATATTTATTTAAATATAAAGAATTTAAAATTTTTGAAACTATTTCATCGATGGCATTGATTTCATTTTATTTCGATTAAACTTTGCGTTCGATTAACTATTTAATAATTAAAATCTATATATCTTAAATTAATTTCATAATAAATAATTTTATATAATAATTTTAATAATAATATCAAATAATTCCACATTCAATTGTGTACAAAATATAATTTTAAAATCTTTAAAATTTCAATTATATATATGCGATCATTTTTTTATTTCTCTAAATTTTCTATTATCAATCAATGCACAAAGTATTTCTAAGTTTTCCAAGTAACATCAACCCTTTCGAAACAATCTGAACTTCTCAAATAGTGTATCCATTTACCTCACTCCATCGAAATACATCTATATCATTACAAATTTCTAGTCCGTAATCAAATTCCAATCTTAACCAAAAACAGTACACACCATTTTTATATATTAATACTTCATATATCTATCCAACTATCTTATTTCTATATATATTCAACCTCATTTCTTCAATAAAACTAATCATCGGAATGATTTCAGGTTTGCGAGAGTTGGATGGTGCGAGCTGTAACAACGAACGGTTGAGGTAGATCGTGGTTCGTGGAATCAAGGGAATCAAGGGAAGATTTCCATGCACGGATCAAGCCTTTCTGGAATCCTATGGTCGAGAGAGGAGAGAAGGAGCATGACGTAGCCGTCGACTTTGGGGGGCGCTTCGGATGCTCCGGACTGCTGATTAGTCTCGTATGGAGGGGAAGGACGCAATTACCACTGAAGACACCCTACTTCTAAACCTGACCACTATTGCCACACAAGACATCGACGGCTTCCTCCAAGGATTTCCTGGCAAAAATTCGCCCTACACAGCCACCCAGGTAAAATTAACCTCGATAATTCTTTTTTCCCTACATAAGTCTACATAAGTGTAATTTCGAAATAACGAAGTGGCATTTCGATATTTATCTGTGTAATTGAAATTGATATTGATGGAGAAAGATTTTTATTCCATGTATATATAAATGCATACATATATAATAAAGGAATTTGAATTTTAATTCGTATATTATGCGTTGCTGAGAAATTCTATGGAGCGACATAAAGAATTTTTTTTCTTTGCCCATTTTATTTTAAGTTGCAAATAGATTGATTATGATGTTACATCATACATCTACACATTGAACTAATTAATTCTTTAACGTATGTAAATGTTATCATCCAGATTTGCATATTCGCTTACGAATCATTAATCATGGCGAATATCGAAACAAAAGCAATCTCAGTTATATTTACTTACATACAATTAATAATAATTTATAATCGTTATTATATTTAATTGTAAAGATATTTTAATTCTAAGAAAAAATAAAAATCTGTATATTCGAGCACATTAGCTCAATGTATAGAAATAGTATGAAATATTATTATTAAAAATATTGTATTCTAATTATCGAACAATATGAATTAATAGATTATAATTGAAGTTAATTATTATAAAATTACTTTCGTTCTTTTATTGAGTTATTATATATAATATAATTAAGTGATAATCGATAATAGATTAAATATTTGGAATTCAACGTTTTCAGGGATTGTATATTCGTCTATGTTACAGTTACAGAAGCTTTTATATGGCGTTCCAACTTTAACATAATCATAAAGTCTTAAGATCTTTATATTCAGATAAAGCACTTTTCTAAAAAATTTCAGAATTCAAAATTAGAAGTTGAATATCTTGCTATGTTTTTGTTATTAGGTTTTCGTGCTTGCTTTTCTTATTATGCTATATTATATGAATAGAGTAATATAAACAATCTTTTTAGCCAATTAAGAAATTATATTGTATCCTATCCTATATCCTATATCTACTATAGTATTATAGTAGAAAATAGATATAGAAATACAATCAACCTCGAATTCCTTTCAGTAGAAATCCTCCTCATCAATACAATAGTAATTTTGAATATAATTGTTTGCATATTTGTACTTTACAAATATTTTTATATCTATTATTGCTATTAAAATTATATATTTAAATTTAAATTTCATGAAACAATCAAAACATGATAAATAATTTTTATGGCCAAATTCGGATTCAGCATACGAAAATACGTAAATCATTCCATTCTCAAACAACAAAATCTATGTTTTATTATATTTGTGCTATTATTTTATTGCACTTATTTTTCTTATAAATAATTTACATTATTAATAAAAATGTAACTAAGAGGGAAAGAATTAATGATCGTATTGGAAAGACAGTTTTCAAGAATGGATCTTCCCAAGGCCACGTTGCAATGTGTGCTATGATCTTTGCAATCGCTTTTTCGATGATATATGCATATATCATTATATACATATTTGTGATTTATGAAATAGTCATTGTTATTGCATTTGGAACTATTGAGAACAATCTGGAACAATCGTAAATTATTACTAAGAAATTGAAACTCAAAACTATTGAGAATGCTAAAGCTATTCAAAAGTAATAGAATTTAAAGCTATCGTAATCGTTTCATAAATCAGAATTTGGCTTTTGTTCTTAACAGTGATAAAAGATCGATAAATTCGATTAAAACAAAAGATGTCTCGCAAAGACAAATCTAATATTGGCCAAATTATCTCATTGATCAATTATCTTTTGTTCTAACTGAACTTTATTCTATAAAGATATAATAGAGTTGTTTTTTAATCATTATAATCTGTATGATTAAGGACATGTTGGATGATATTTCCCTTTTTTGTATTCATCAGATTGTTGATTAAGATTGTTGTTGTGTACAGAATGACGAAGATAATTAATGTAAAAATTTACTTTGTTATTTTGAGTAGAATAATCTCGTTGTGTTTCATGTTAGGTGGCTTAATGGAAATGTTTGTGAAATTTGTGGAGTTAGTTTTAATGAAACTCTAGGGATTTATGAAACGGAAACTCAAACAATATCAAACTCACGTTTGATATTACGTGAAATCTTTATATTGATATCTAGATCAAGAATTACTAATTTATTTCTTTAAAATAATTTTTTTAAAAATTCAAATTTATTAAATAAAAATTTGAAGAAAAAATTTTTTTAAAAATTTTAAGAAATGATTTATTATGAATATTTGAGATATTTAATATTTAAGATTTCATCTTAATATATTTAAAAGTAGGTTTTAAATAGTTCTAGTCTCTTCTATTTTTAATCCAATAATAAAATAAATAAATATAAAGAATGTTAACATATTTATAGATTAATTTTAGACACCAAAATGAATATAAAAATTAATATACAAGAACTTTGATTAAATTTTTATTAAATTATAAGGAATTTAAAATGAAACGAAATAGAAACAGAATGTGGTGAAAATAAAACTGTCTATTTTGTCTCATGTTTCATTTTATTTAATGCGAACATCAATTGATTATAACTTAATAAATAAACCAACATTTTTATATATTAATTTTTATTTTTCTTTTATAATCGATCTTTCAAAGATATTTCATGAATATATTCATAATCTATTTAATAATTGATAGAATGGTAATTTTGCATTTATTTTTATCATATTTCTATTTTGTTTTTTGTAATTATTTTATAGTAAATTTTTTATAATAAATCGAAAATTTTTTAAAAGATTTTAATAACTCGGATTTATGCAATTATTTTTGGTTAAAATTTCCAAGTATGAAACTTATCTAGAAATAATTGTATCCCAACATAATAATTAACTTATAATTAATTTTATCAGAGATGAAAAATGACAGATTGATTTTAGTTTAGTACGAAGCAGTTCGTATTTAACAATTTTTAATTTTTTTCATTTATACTTATATTTTAAAATATTTTTCATATTATGTATTTTATTTATAATGTTATTATATTGAATTTAATGCTATGAAATCTTATTTATATGATTCTTATTTTTTTTAAAAAAAAGATAATGAAAGTTTTTAGTATATTATTTTTTTACGAATACTTAATTATTAATTATCCCATTGATTGAAATTCTTCTTTATATTTCCTTATAATATTCAAAAAATGTAAAATGTTAAATTATATATATAACGAGATTTCTGTAAACTGTAAACTAGAACTATCTCACAAAATTAATCCAAAATCCATTTAAGTTTCTCTGCCTTTGACAATGTGGATACTGTCGATATTGAAGGAAGATCATTGGACAAAGATTAATGTAAAGACCATGAATAATTATGCTTGGTATGTTTGTAATAAAGTGCCGTCAAAGGTGATATGTCACGATAAATTTCTTGCGGCTTCGAAAGTTTGAGAGTTCGTACTGTTAATAATAAGTATAATTATTTTAATTCACGTATTCCAGAAAGATCGAAGAAGTGGTTTTATTATGAATGAGTCTGTATAAACTCATAAATAATTATATAATTCTTGTTACGATAAAAATTATGATAAATATAATGTAGTTGAATTAATTATTTTACCAAGACAAAATGTTTATGAAGAAATGAAAATATAAAAAATTATTTAAATATGTTTATGAAGACGAATCAAATTTAATTATTTTTCTTAAAAGGATATATATGCAAATATAAAAGGATATATATGCTTTAAGAATTTTAACACTATTTCATTTCAATTTATTGATTTTATATTATTATATAAGAGATTATTTAAAAAAAATAGAATATATTAAAAAAAAATAATAAAATAAAAAGGATTTTTCGAATATTCTAGGATAAGGTAATTTTTTAACATGTTATATTCTCAATCGAATATATAATTACTTCAATTGAAGATCTATTATACTATTGTCGACATCTTGTCAATTTTTAATCTTTATTAATTCTTTTCAATCTCTACTCGTTGATCAATAATTTTCAAGATAAATTCATTATTTTAATTAATTTGAAAAATAATTATTTCAAATACATATAGTATTTATAAGAAACAGAATATTTTTATATCTGATTTATTATTTTGGTATTTCAAGTTTTTATTTTTTATTTGAATGTAATTAATACTTTTATTAATTTCTTTTTCGTAAGATAAAAATATCTAAAATTCAAAAAATTAATGTGATGAAATCTTTAAGATCATAAATCTTTTATTTAATTTTCTCAAATCTGATTTCAATTTTTTAAAATCTTATTTTATATTTTTCACTTTTATTCTTCCGTGCAAATATAAATCCTATGTAATTGTATTATATTTTACGAAACACTTCTTTTTCATTACATCATTATAAAATCAGTATCTTGCATCTTATTAGAATTTCTTTTGTTCCTTCAAAGAACCAATATTAAAGTATAAAATAACAAACTTTTTAACTTTCATTATATAAATATTATTGTCCATCATTCAGTTTGCAAATATCTATCTCATATTTCGCTTCATATTACAAAGTAAAATTTGTTCTGTGAAACATCTTATTACAAAGAATTTGGATATTTAACTTATCGAATCTTCTCTAAATAATTGAATCTTTTGTATTCACAAAAGGTAAGCAACGATAACAAATACGTGAGAGCACAAAGAAACCTTCATGGAAACCTTAATTCAAGAGGAATTTTGAAAATGAATATTTCTATTATTGATCGAAATTGGATATTTATATAAAATTAATTCTTTTTTTTAATCAAATAATTAAGAAAGTTTTCAAGTTTTTTGTAATGAAAAATAAAATAAAAATAAAAATAAAAAAATGTAAAAAAACGAATTTTTATTTTTTATTAAAATAATTATTTTTATTATATTTAACAGGGAAGAAAATTATAATTACGAATATTAATAAATTTTATAAAAGTCACAATTTTAGAAAACATTTCTTCAACACTATTTTTAATTTTGGGATTAAATAATAGAGATTAAATATTGAAATTGATTGCATAAAAAATATAAAAAATTTTCAGATCTAATAAAAGTTATAGGCCGAAAATCGTAAAAAACTGCAAATTTGAGCATTTTCAATCATTTATATCTTATATAACAATGTTAATCGTAATTTCACGTAAGTCCACGTATGACTTGCTAAAAGATATATTTTAAATTAATAATCTAATCAAATATAATTTTTTATTTTAATTATGTAATAAAAATTTTTCAATATCTTTTTCAATATCTTAAAAAAAATTCAAATTATTTAATAAACTTTAAAAAAATTGGAAATATATAATATTCGAATATTATCATTCACTATATTCTAAAATTAGCATAATAGATTCCATTATTTCTTTAATTTTAGATTTCTTTCTAGTTTTCTCTAGAAATGATACTTTTAAAATTATCTCTTTCGTTAAAATTATTTTTGTGAATTAAGCGACAAAAATACATTTAAACTAATTTATTCTTATATATTATTATATACTATATATATTTATATACTTTTTATATCTTATATACTGTAACTAATTCGAAAATTTTATTGTAATTGCGAAATCTAAGGATTTCGACGAAACTTCTATGGTACGCATCACTGTTCTTCTGAACTTTGTAATTAGTTCTACAATATGATGGATTAAGGAATAATTCTTGCGAGAAATTCTTCTTAAGCAAATTATCATTATCGTGTCAATTAATATTAAATTGAAGAGAAGAAAGAAATAACTCTTTGATGAACAATAAATTCAGATAAGTGAATTAGAAGTTCGTAATTCATTTATCAACACTATATCAAATTGACATCAACATTTTTATATTTACTCATCATTTAACATATTGATGAATATAGCAACATTTTAAAGGATCTGATACAAAAAAAGCTATGCTACGACGATAATATTAATTTTTATAAAAAATATTTCATAAAATGTATACAAATAAAAATTGCATAAATAATACTATAATTTTTTAGTATCTTAGTAAGTTTATTATGAAGATGCATTCGGAATGCATTTAAGAATGTATCTCGAAAAATATTTTGAATTTTATTTTCTATATATTCTAAAATTTGAAATCAAACAGAAGTTTCACAAAACTATTCTTATTATAAATTTATTTAAAACTATTTTATTTGATAAAATATGTTTTTTATTTTTATTAACTTGAAAAATTTTTGAATTTATCGAATAATTTTATAAATAATAATAACTAATGGAAAGTTATTTTTATATATTATTTTTATATATTTTTTTATCTTTATCACTATCTTCTTGTGATTTACATTTTTTCTTGTAAACATCATACGTAGCAAATGATAATATAGAAATTATATCTTTTAATTTTGTCATTCTTTATTATTATTTGTATAAAAATATAATACAATACAAAAAAATTATTCACATATATACAATATATAATATATACAATATAGGAATTTTGTTATGTAATTATAAATCAATAGATAATAATTAAATATCAATAAATGTTAGAATAAATGTTCTAATTAAATTTAATTAGAATTTTTATTTTTCAATATTTTATGACATAACTTTTTTTTGCCTTGGATTATATATATAATTAAAACATATATTTATAAGCAACTTTTGAATAACATAAATATTTTAAAAATTCGTATAACATAGTTAAAATTTGTATAACAAAAATTGAGCTAATCTTTGAAACACATTACTTTCGTTTCAATTTTTAAAGCTTATTTTTTACAATTCTAAGAAGAATTCTTTGTATTTGATTAAAATTTTACACTTATCGCATTCCTTATTAGAATCATAAAAGCTTTTGTGAAATTATAACTTAAAAATTTATTTAATAAAAAAAAATTTGTTAATATATTGTATATACTAATCCAATTTTGATCGATTTTGGTACACTGGAAAGGAACATATTAATAATAGTGATATCACTTATTTCTATCAATAATAATTTCTTTTAAATTCAGATCATCAATATGAGAGTAAAATTTTTAATAACATAGAAATTATTCATATTTCTATAATTCTAAATCTCATATATTGTTTTAAATAACACAGAATCAATTATTCATATTATTCAATGATTATACATATATTATGTTACTAATGACAAAGAGAGTATGATAAAATGAGAGAAAGATAAACATTTGTTGTCTGCAAACAACAAACGATACTTTGAAATATTTAGGTTAGTAGCAAAATGATGTGAACTCATATCAATGTGCTATTAATTGGATGTACTTCCATTAAAATATACATATATAATGCTGTGAATATGCTGATATCAATCAAATGTCGCCGTTTCGATGGTATTATTAAATGAATTTTAAGCAAATTATAGAAATGGAATTAAAATTAATAATAAAAATAAATTACAAATACAATATTTAAATGATTTTTACAATTTTACATTCATAAATATATTATGTTATAAAAATAAATTTTCTATTTTTATGAAATATATTTTAATACTCATTTTATTATTATATTTTCAATATCTTCAATTTATATTTTTTTTCATATTATAATACATAGAAAATTAAATATTTCCAAAAATATTTTTTATATATATTTTTTTAATAAAAAATAAAAATATAAAAAAATTAAATAAAATAAAAAAATAAAAAAAAAATTAAATAATTTTCCTAATTAAAATTTTGTAATTATTTTATTTTCGAATGAATAGATATATTGTATAAATAATGAAATAACGAAAATTTTTTATTATTAAAAAAATTCTCAATATTTTCATCGATGATTTTTTTACGAATGTTTCTTAGTTTCTAAATATTTATATATATTTCAGTTATTTTTATATTTCTACAGAAAAATTGTAGATACGTTGTTCATATAAACATTCAATCTATTGATCTGTTTCGAAGAAACAGATAGAAGTTCTTATTGAAACACAAAGTCTTTCATAATGGAATAACTTACAATTAAAAATATAAATCCATAGAAACTTTCAACTTCAAACAATTTACTGAGTTTGATTATATTTTATGTAAAAATTGAATACATAAAATGCTTGTCTTTATTTCTATATTTTATATGAAAATTATTTATAAAAAAACTTTTTACTAATAAGTATAAAATTTTTCTTCAAATCTTATATTGACAAATAAAATAAAATAAAAAAGAATAATAATTTTCTATTTATAAAAATTCTTTTTTATAATTTTAATATAAAAACAAAAAATATTTTCGTAATAAAAGATTCTGACAATTATTTTACAGATAATTTCATATCTTAAATGCAATTATTAAAATCTATTAAATGTAAGAAGATAAAATATATTTTCCATATTCGAAAAATTAGCAAAAATTTTAATGATAAAACAATAATTATTTTTTTAATCGTCTATTTTGAATTCTTAAAATTTTATTGTATTGTTAACAATTAATATAATATTTTATTACAATATGATAACATAGTTAAATGGAGAGGAGACATAGTTTAATAGAAATAAAAAATTTTCGCTTTATAATACTTCAAATCATTTTTTTTCTATTGAACCAACTAATTACATGTTCGATAGATTGTTTGAAAAAAAATCTGACATTTATCGCATCATTAATGCGTATCATTGATTAAGATATATTTTTCTCCACAACTATTTTGTGGATTATATTATATGATTATGCAATTTCCGATCGATTCGATAAAATAAAGAGTTCAATCTTGATAGCGATCGAGACAATATCAAATATCGTTCTGATAATATTCAAATACAACATAATTTGAACGATTTATATCAATGATAATATTTTAATTTTAAAGTATAATTAAAAATAGGCCTTGAAACATCAAATAGGAATGTTTGAAATGATAAGTGACCATATGTATCGAGTTTTACCCGAAACCGTTGAATTTGAAGATAAATTATTCACGTGCTCATACCAAATCTATTTCATTTTGATAAAATATTTCAATAAATTTATATTAAAATCCTCAAAATATACATGTGCACTCGAAAATTTAACGAATTTAGCAAATTATACAAGTACATCTCTTTTATTATTATATATAAAATAATTTTATTTTACTTATATATAAATATATAAATATATAAATATAAAATATATAAATATATATAATATATAATATAATATATATATTATATTTTATATATTTTATATATATATTTATTATAAATATATGTGTATATATATATATACACATATATCAATTACAAATACAATTACAAAAACATAAATTTATATATAGTATTGTAAATTTAATAATAAAACGTGATGTATATCTACATAAAATATTAAATAAATTCAACATTTTTATTTCTTTTTCTATTTATAATTGTTTACTTTCTAACAATTATAGTAATGTAAAGTAATATAATATAATTTTTAAAATAATAGAGATATTTTACGAATAATTTAAAAACATTTCTTGAATGTTTTATGTTTTAAATCAAAATGTCTTATAGAAAATGAAAATGAAAAATTATTAGTTTAATATTTAACGTTCATTGTCAGTATTCTTAAAATAAATTCCAACATTATTTTTTTTTAACATTAATTGCAAATTTATCATTTGAAAAATTAATAATTTTGTTTTTATTCGTTATATAAGAGTTCATAATTTTCTATATATATATATATAATATGGAGATGTAAGATTGAAAGAAAATTTAAATAGAGAATCAAGATATCAAGATTGATTGCCTATAACAATAAGTTAAATCATTAATAAAATTGTATTTATATATACATAGGAAAGGAAGACATAATAATAGAAAAAATAATTTCTATTTTGCCAATTATTTATTTCTGATATTATGATATTGAATTAATAAATTTAATATTTATCGAAAAATTGTGAAACTATGTGAATAAATATTTTTTCTTAGATTTTATGTTTTAATACTCTATCTATAGTAATTATAAATATTAAATGAATATTTTAAAATTTGCTTGTTAAACTACTTATTGCAATAGTATATATTTTTTTTATATAAATAATTTAAAATAGAAGAACATAGAAGACAATGCAGTTAAAATGAGTGTTTGATAATATTATCTATAGTTTAAATTTTATTTATAAATTTTATTATTTCTATAAAGATTTAAATTATTATTTTATGGAGAAAAGCAATTTTTATATTGCTTAAATTTATAAATATATTAAAATTTATGTTTAATTATTTAAAAAAATCTTTAGTTTATTATTAAAATGTGATAAGAAAGATAATTAATATTTTATAACTTTTCTGATATTATTTTATTTATTAAAATAAATAAAATATTAAATTAGTTAAATTATAAAATATAAAAAAAATTTAATTAACTAAAATAATTTTTTAGTAATATTTTTGTAATTAATTGTTTCTTATTTTTTAATTTTTGTAATTTTAATAAAAATTAATAAAATCTAATTTTGATCATGATGCTAGTTAATTAACATAAAAGACATAAAAAAATAATATCAAAATATTTCTAATGTTATTTCATTATATTTCATCATTTTTTCATTATTTCTTTAAATAATCAAATATATCTTATTAAATACAACAATTCTTATAATCATATTTTTATTAAAAATTGAAAAGTAAAAACTTAGTCTAATTTTATCATAATAAATTCTATCATTTTTAATTTAGAAAGTAAAATATCTCGAAAACTCAGCTCTATTAAAAGAAAATATTTTAAATAAAGATTTTATATAAAAAAATTATTCATATTTGATATTGAATATTATTTAATTTTCGCCAAAAAATCTAAATCCGCTATAAAAAATTTCTATTTATAAAAACTAGTTTGATTATATAGCTGTATGATTTTGACTCATATCTTTTGTTTAAAATATTTTTTCTCATAAAATATAATATTTAAAATCTTAGTATTTTAGTATTTCGTTCTCTAGTAAATCAAAATGGTGTATCCTTTAACCAATTTATTTTTATTTTTATCCTATAATCAATTTAGCAAAAGATAGAAAATAAATATAAAAATAATCACTAATCTTCTATCACGAATATATTATTTATTCATTTTTTTATAATTTTCTGCTATAATATTTGTGTATTATTTTATTTCTATTCGTTATATGCTAAATCTTTTTAAAAATCAAGATTGAGAGAATAAAATTAATTTACAAGGAAAAAAAGTTTTGAAAATGTTTTGCATTTTTTGTATGATAATATCTTGAAGAAGTAAGTATTTATATATATGAATATTTAGTTTTACTTTGCATGAGATTGTATTTGGTATGTATATATGGATATGTAAATCTACATACGAAAAGAAGAGCTAAGGAGACATCTTGACACGATTTATATTGTTTTTTGATTTTAGATTCGAGATTTTGGATACATCTATTCATAAATTGTATGGAAATTTCAATACATGGAATATGTGATTTTTTTTTTTTAAATACACTTGTATACATAAATAATACAGTATGTATTTCATAAAATTATTATAATATAATATTATACAAAATGTATAAATATTATTATAAAACTAAAAATTAGAATTAAGACTCAAAACAAATGTGCGAATTTTGTGTTAGGAGTTCGTTTTTGTTGCGAGTTTTATATATACGTTTTAGCAATACATTAAATTATACATTCAAAAAATACATACAAATAAACATGTTGTAAAATATTTCTTTCAAATTTGTAATAAGTAAAAATTAACGGTTGTTTTCTGCCATATATATTTCTATAATACGTTAAATTTATATATATTTATATTTACACATTATATATAATTTAAAAAACAATATTTTTATTTGCTATTGATACAAATGATCGTTATTTAATTTATTACTTTGCCATTACATGAACATATATTTTTTTTGAGTAAAAAATAAAAGAAAAGTAAGAAAAATAATAGGAAAAGTAAATTATCAGCAATTGAGTTTAAAAAATTGATCAACTATATAATTTCTGATCATTAGTTATTTAATATTTTTTTATGTTTTTGATATTATCATATAAATTTCATATTTTTTTAGAAAATGGTTTTAACAGTTGAAAAATTACGTTTATTGTATAAAAAGTTAAAAAGTCATTTAATAGAAAATATGATCATTGGTATAAAATGTACATTTACTTTAAAATCAAAATATTAAGAAAAAGTACTAAGAAATATAAATAAGTCTAAAAATTGTTGAAAAGTTTTATAAAAGTTGTTGATATTTTTGCATTTTTAAAATTGAACGCAGTACATGTGTCATATTTTTATTATAATTTCGAAAATATTTAATTACATATTTAATTTAATACATATTTAATTACATATATTTAATTTAACACAATATTATAGTAATAATTATTTATAATTTTTATATAATTTCTTCATTTTATTCATTCTTGATGCAGGAATTTTATAAAAGAATATAAAAGTAATTTGAATATTAATTATTTTTTTTCTAAATTACAATTTTAAAAAAAATATAATCTAAAAAAGAATAAAAACTTGTTTGTATAATTTTATATCTATATTTCTTCTGTTCAAGGAATAAAAATAAAAAGTCACAAGACTTGTAGAATATTCTAAAAATTTATTAATTTATGATTATTAATTTGTTTAAATTTATAATAAATATACATAAAGATATAAATATATAAATATAAATATAATATATTTATTCTTTTATCTAATGTACTTTTATTTAGTATCAATTATAACAAAAATAACATTAGAATATATAATTCCATTTAATAATAAATTACAATTACCGATATTATAAAAGTTAAAAGAAAAGAATATTGTTTCCAATTTACGTTTATATCATATAACATATTTCATAATATATTATATTTAAAATTAAATAAAATTTCAAATGAAAAAATTTTGTATTTTATTTATACTTATAATAATTTTATTTGTGATTTATATTTATAATAAAATCATCTTCTTTATTAATTATAATATAATTAAATTAAAAAATCTTATAAATTAAAATTAAAAGAAAATTTTCTTATAAATTTATATTTCATTTTATTTCATTATAAGAATATATCTTTATAAGAAATATATCTTTACTATAATATATTTTCATTTCTACAAATTTTATATCTTATTTAACTTTATGTTTTATTTGTAAAAAAATAATTTTTTGTCGTTTTATACAATAAGTTGTGAAAAATATTAAATTAATTCAATCTCTTCATTATATCAGCTAATTTACTAATTCTCTATGAATTTTTATAATTACTTTTATAAACTTGAACTCTTTTCAACTATTCGACTAAAAAATAAAAATATATATTATATAATATTATTATATATCTCTATTCTTTTTAGATTTTTAATTCTTATAATAAAATTTCTCTATAACTAATTAGAGAAATATTTTATAAATTTTTATAATATTTTTACTTTAAATATTTATATTTATCATTATTTTTATAAACCATATATTTTTATTCAATCCTTCTATTAAATTTTTTAATATCTTCCTATATAATCAAAAATATTTTTTAATAATATTTATACTATATTCTCTTACAGATATTAATCTTTATTTAACGTTTATTAAATCTTTATTTATCATAGCTATGCATTTTTAAATAGCATATGCATTTTTAAATATTCTTATATTTTTTTCAAATAATCACTAACATATTTGTTAAGAACTAAATCAAGATTAACTTGTAAAGCGACTAAACAGCTTGAATTTTGTTTTCAATAATTTCAGAATTTTCAATAGTTTAATAATAATTTATATACATTCCCTGACGTTTTCCAAATCCTGTATAGCATATTTATTATTATATTATAATTGAAATATAACAGCAATGATTATTTCACATATGTCACTTGCGCGCCTAATGCTTTGCGACGGATCATTATAAAATCAATCGCAAGAATCTTGACCTCCACGCGCTGCGACACGACTTCTTCGAAATCACTCTCCAACGCGACTATTGGTTTCTCTAAAATTTACATTTTCATGGAAAATAATAGTTGGAGAAAAATCAATACAGTCGTAACAGTAAAAATCAATACAAATCGTAACAATATTCAAAATCAGAAAGAATAGCACAAATATATTAGAATATAATTAGAATTAAATTATAGTTAGTCATTAATCAGTAAATAATTAGAATAATTATTTGTTCATTCCAAGTTCATAATAAAAATAATTGTACAGTTCTACAACCGTAAGGAATTTTTCAAATAATATCATTTAGGCATTTCATTTGTGCAACATTTAAAATCATTAAATTAGATTTTAATAATATTCATATATTAAACAAGATAAAATTTATATTCTATTTTATAAAATATTATTTTTTTCTACTTAATCGTTTCCTCTTCTCTTCTATTTAAATACATATTCAAAAATTAGGATAAAAGAAGTAAAATGATATACATATATGTAACTGAATTTGAAAAAAAAGAAATGGACTTAGGTTAATTTAGCTAGAAAATATAAAATTTTTTCAATCGAAATTTTTTTAGTAAAATAACATTGATACGCAAATCGAAACAAGCCGCAAAATACGAATCATAATAATTGATTTTCAATTTAAGTAAATCATGCTGTGATTTAATTGCTTTTTATCTTGTTTCTCGATTTCTCTCAGTTCTCAGTTCTGAAACATATTGTTTTTAGTGAACAATAATGTTGAAACTCAATGATGCATATATTATATATTCATCACTATAATAACCTCGTACTTTTTATGATGAAAATGCTCGGTAACGTGATAAATATAAATAAGGGGTTACGAGCGCGATGGTATCGCGCGATGTGTAAGATTATCCTAAATTAAACTGTACGTTTTGCACGGTAGTTTTGCAGTTTAATTACTGTTATAACATCATTTCTTTTTGTCATTGAATATTTCTAATATGTCAATTTTTCGTGAGTGTCAGTTAATAATTTGGTTCGTGAACGATATATGTAATCTATTATTATTTATTTCAATGAAATGTAATATTTATTAAGATTAATTTTGTTTTATATTAAATCATTTATCCGATTGCTATATTATCATTGCTATAACGAACATTACATTAGATTACATTACAAAATCTTTATTGAACTATTGAAAATACAGAATATTCATTTCCTAGTATAAAAGAAATGAAAGGATAAACATAAAATAAAACGTTTTTGTTAAATTTCAAGCTTTATTTTCGAGAAAATTAGAAAAATTATTTTTTGTTTAATATAATAATAGCAAACTTGAGAATCCAAATTATATTTCAAATAGTATAGTATAGTATATAGATTGATCTATTTTTATTTTATTATTAACGAATTCCATTGATGATATTTAAATAATTATATATTTTAATTAATATATTTTAATATTTATATAATTAGATATTAATATTTTAAATACATAAACTATATTTATATGATAAAACAAATTTGCCATTGATTGTTCTTCATTGTAAATGCAATAATAACTATGTTTATTATGCTTACAATAGCAATTTAATTAGATATTGTCGTTTGTTGGAAAAAATAGAATATTTTCTCATGGTTGACATAAAAATAATTCTGATTGATTGAATCGTTTATTTATTTCTCATCAATATACAGTATTGTAGAAATAACGCAAAAGAAGATAAATTTACATATAAAATATAAAATTAAACAAAAATGTGAAATATAAATCAATGTTGACAATTTGTTAAATGGATTTGCATACAACTTCATCTATGCGTATAACAATAAAAAAGTATTCTATGTTATTTATTTTTGAAATAATTTTCACTTATTATTATATTTATTTTTTTCTTATTTTTTAAATTATTAAATTTTTTTATTTATTATTAAATTATAAAATTTTTTTATTTATTAAATTATTGCATATGCAATATCGTATTTTCAATTAAAATTTTAACCTTGTATAAGATATTTTATAGATCTAAGTTTAATTATAACTTTTAAGCATTAAGTTCTTAAAAATAAAATTTTACAGGATAAAATCGAATGATTTTAAATGATGTATCACTTACTATATGTATTTTATGCAGAAAAAAAAATCGATAAAATGGATTTAATCATTTTTTTTTTTTTAAATAAAACGATATATATTTTTTTATATCAATTAAAAAAAAATCATTTTATTCTCCTTACTTTATAGAAAAATATGAATATTTATTAATCATTTTGATTAATTTAAAAGATATTAATTATATGAAAACATAAACTATTATAAATTACAAAAACTATTATAAAACATAACTATTATATGAAAACATATAACTATTTTTTTTCTTTTCTTTGTCCTTCATGAGCTAAATTTTGCAAATATAAAATTAAACAATCTTTTAAACTAAATTTTAACTAATTTTCAACACAACTTTTTTTTACATTTTTGTAGAGAATAATAAATTAATATTAATATATAAAAAATGTATGGTATCATTAAAAAAAATAGATTGAATCTTCAAATCATAATTTAATAAATTACGTTCTTACAATTTGTCATAATATTTTGTATACATATTTCATAATAAAAGATTTTTTATTCTACATTCAAAATTTCTCCATTCATTTCTGCAATTTTATTCTTATGATATAGCACTTTACATATTACAAGATGTTTATTGATGTACAGAATGTACAGAATTTGCTACCATTACTCTGTATGTTAGATATCACGAGATTGGTGTCCTAAGCATTAGCTAATCCAACAATCTAAACGTTAAATTCATTCTACATCTATTGTATCGATGTCTAATCTAATTGCATTGAATTTTGATGTTAGACCTCTTATTATTGTTATAAAATATATAATGAAGAATTTTTAGAAAAATCTTAAAAATGAATATATCTTATATTAGTATTGTCTTTCTGTTTCTGTGAATGCAATAATTTATTTCTAAATGGAATCATTTTCTTTATTTTTATCAATTTATTATAACAATCTATGTGAAAAAATATTAAAATATAATATTAAAGAATCAACGATTTGTAAGATATTTCAACTTTCTAATGAAGAAGGTTTTCAAATTTTCCATCAATATTGTGAAAAAGTATTTCATAATTCGTTTCTTTATGTTTTCTGTAACATAATTAAAGTCATTATTTATATTATTATAAAGAAATTCTTTCTTATTACATTTAAGATAATATATTATTGTTATTATTAAGATATTATTATATATTTTCAGCATCCAAAAAATTTTTATTTTATAATAAAATAAGAAAATATATTTACATTTTGTACATTTTATATTTTTGTAACAAATTCTGTGTAAAATAAATATGAATATGATATTAATTTGTTTGTAATAGAATTAGCATTCACTATAAATTTATACAATATTTGACATTTCTTAAGTGTTTATATTAGTATCGACGAAATGCAACTTATAAGGAATATGAAATGTTTATAAATCTGATTTTTTGTATATTTTACTCTAATATAAATTTTTTCACGATAGATTGTTTGTAAGAATTATTGCAAATCGACCTACAGTAAAAAAAATATATAATTTCATTTAGAAAAAGTGCATTTGCATTTTTTAAATAAATCGTTGCATATAAAAAAAAGTAAATTTATAAAAAAATAATTCTTCTAATAAATCGTATTAAATCCTCCTACTATTTAGTATTTAGTTTGTTTCTTAAAAATTTTATATTACTTACCGAATGTCTTACTTTCAAAATATAATCCATCTCGATTGCGAAAATTATCTTGGTATTTAGATGAATATTTTAATATTTAGATAAATATTGAAATTACAATATCTTTATCTTGTACAATAATAAAGTATTTTATTAAAATTATTGCTTTTATAGGAATAAGATTTTAATAATGTATCTTATTATTTATATATATAACTAGTTTTCGTATTTAAATAAAAAATAGTTTACAATAAAATAGAAATAGAAATTTAATAATCGAGTTAATCAATTAAAATTTAATTTCAGAAAATAATTTATATAATAAAATCTGCATTAAAGATTCATATAATTATCACATTTTTTTAAACATAAACAATAAATCTAATTATCAATTTTCTACTACTATTAATAAAATTTTATTATTTTTTTTTATAAATTTTATTTTCAAGTACTAAAAATATCATAATATAAATTATATAAATTTAAATAAATATAATATTGATTTACGATTAAAAAAATAATTGTAAAAACAATAAAATTTTTAATATTTTTTATCTTTCTAACAATTTGATATTATATGATTCTGTTCAATTATGATAAGTAGAATTATTTTTTTATGGTGAAGAATCTATGGCAAATTTACTTTCAATATATAATGCAAATACAATATAAACTTTAAAAGTCTTATGTCTTAAGTCTTAAGTCTTAAATCTTTTTTATTAATATTAAAATTTTAAGAAAATGCTTTATAATATTGCTCTTCTTATTTATACTAACTTATTAATTAAAATTAATTAATTTATTTAACAAAATATTTGATTCTATTATTATTTAATAATAAAATAATATGCAAACGAAAAAGATAATTAATAGATAAAGATTTTTTTCTATTGTTATTTCAATACATCACTTTTAGATTTCTTAGAGAAAATAAATGTTTCTTTTTCCATTTATTTCATTTCTAATTTCCAATATATTATTTTTGAAAGTATAATTTAATTAATTTCTTATTATTAGAAATTTTTGAAAGTTGAATGTTAAAATAATCTCACAAAATAATGAAAATAAAAAAAAGAAAACTGCTATGTGTTTCAAAAACCATTTGTGCTTTTTTGTGCTTCGTTGTTTTCTTATCGAATATTGTTATTTGAATATTTTGCATACTCAATATGCATCATACATTGTATACTTTTATTTAATATATTTTATCAAATTTTTTTACAAGGAGCATGTATTATATAATTGATACATCACAACAACTTGATTATTTATCATATGGCACACTAATAAAGCAAACTTAAAATTGGTTCTATTTTTTTGAAAAAAAATAATATTTTTATTCTTAAAATAATATATTGGCTCGCAAAAGAATTTGAATATTGTTTTACAGAGAAATTTATCTAATCTGAAAATTTTTATGTAAATGAAAATTTGTTTGTAAGACATAATAAATTAATGTAAAATAATTTTTTCATTGACAAGAAATCTTTTTAAAAGAAATGAAATCAATCTCTAAAGTTCCACTATGTTTTTATTTTAAATACAAATGGAAAATTTTTTTATAACAAGATAATAGAGAATTAAATTCTAAACATTTTGTAATTTAAAATTTTATTCTATTTTATACCGTTGTTATGTTTAAAAAAAGTTATGTTTAAAAAATGAAAAATATATGAAACTTAAAGATTGATTTTATTTCCATAAAATAATATTATTTATAATATTTCAATAAAAAAATAATTTCTTTATATATAACGCATAAATTTTTTACATTCGTAAAGTTTAATTAAAAATAAAAAATTGATTATTAACATTTTATTAAAAAAGTATTCAAATACTTTTTGTGAATTACTGCACTTTTTTCTATAATCTAAATGCATTTATAATGAAAAATATGTATTTTTCATATAATAAATAATAAATTTCTCATAGTATTATGCAATAAAAAAATATTCTTTTTCTTTTTAGGCAATACTTATCGCCTTGGTGCTCGGCAGTATCATCGTCGGGACTGTGATCGGTAACATTCTGGTTTGCGTCGCCGTATTCCTCGTTAGGAAGCTGCGAAGACCTTGCAACTATCTCTTGGTTAGCCTTGCAGTTAGCGATCTCTGCGTCGCTCTTCTGGTAATGCCGATGGCGTTGCTCTACGAGATTTCCGGTAATTGGTCCTTCGGTGCAATTATGTGCGACCTTTGGGTTAGCTTCGACGTACTCAGTTGCACGGCCAGCATTCTGAATCTCTGCATGATCTCTGTGGACCGGTGAGTAGTCTTCATCCAGAAATTTTCTACGAAAATTGAGTTTTGAGAATGATCGTGACTTCGATAAAGTAAATTAGGTGTTTTAATTGAAAAATCAAATTTCAAATTATTATAATTAATGAAATTAATGGATCGTTTGATGTGATTATAATAGTTTTTTTTAATTTCATAAATATTAATGTTATGTGATACATAATTATATAAATATATTAAAAGAAATAAAATACATTCTTGAATTTTTTTTTTTTTCTCATTCTTTCTAATTTATTTCCGTAAATGTTAAGTTTGTATCCATAAAATAGATATTATTGGACTTTTTATATTATTATATTTATTATATTATTAATTATTTTCATTTATTTGTTATTTTCAATCTATTAAAATTTTAAATTCATGAAAAAAATTCGTTGTTACGAAGAAAAGATAATTAAAATATTAAAAATTTTTAATATTATCATTTTTATACGTATTTTATATATATATTATTAATATTAATATATATATATATATATTCGAATATAATTTATTCTAATTTGTTACAATATAATATTGAAANAAAATAAAAATAAAATTATTTAAAAAGATTATAATTAACTATTTGATAGTAATTAATATGTTTTCCACAAAATTATTTATTTGTAATTTATTTGTTTCTTACTATAATAGTATCAAAATATAACAAGAATTTATAAATTATTTTTCTTTTGTTTTTATTATTATAGAATTTTATTTTGAATAATAATTTTAAAAATTATTATAAAATTGATATTTTCTTTTTTTTCTTTTTTTTATAAAAATATTTAAGAATTTTTATATAATCGAATTACTTCGAAAATGCTTCACGAAAAAAAGTACAGAATTCTGATCTAGAATTATATTTCAGAAAAATACAGTAAAAAGTATTGTTTAATCGTATAAACGATCATTTTGAAGAACGAAAAACTAGTCTACAAGTTTCTGCTTCCAAGTATCATATTCTAATGCAGAGTTTCATTGAACCAGAAATGCAGAGAATAAACAATTCCATGACATATATTTTTTTTACACTTGATACATATTTATGTATGAGCTTGTAATAATGCACGAGGAAAAATTACACGAAGACAAATAAATAGAACATAGGAATTTACAGTAAAAAAAATGAAAATTGTATAGTTATTTTTTAATAATAAAATAAATTTATTTCTAATTTTTCACATAATTTTTCACAATGCGCAAATAATAATTTCTATAAAATTAATTTTAAAGTGACACGCGAGCTTTGAATTTTTGTTTGTTTTTTAAACATATTTTTAAATTATATATATTTTTTTACTTTTTAACACTTATCTTTATTAATATTTATTAATATATTAATTATACTTCTTTTCAAATTAAACAAATATTGATAAACAAATTTAATAATATTTTAAAATAAATATATAAAATGATTCATTATAAATGAACAAATTAAGAATACTTATACGATGATATTTTATAATTGATTCAATAAGAATTATGAACATTTTTGATCATATGCAAATATTAATGAAATCTTAAATTTGAAATCATTACTAAACTTAATATTTAATTAATTATATATTAAAAATCATAAGAATTTGAAGAAGTATAATTTTTTTATAATAAATATAATTATTAACTGGTAAAAACGATTTTTATTGAATTTTTTTAAATTTTCATTTTTCGTATTTTTGTCAAATTTATACTTATATATCATATTTATATAACTTTTATTGTTAGTTTTAGTGATTATCTATTGGAACCGAGTATAACTTGAATTTATATCAAAGTAAAACATAACTACAAGTGAACATTATCTCCGTTTTGCGATTGTTTACATAAAATATGATATCTGATATTTTTTAAATAATGTCTAAATAAATATTTATAAAAATAATAAATAATGAAGCATAAACAATAATAAATAATAAACAAATTTTTAAATAAATTCTCAATATATAAATAGAAATAATATTTTATTCTTCTCTTAATAAACAATTTATTCAATTATAGAATTCATTGTGACTAACTAAAACTTAAAAAAAAATATCGTTCATAAGAAATTTTTAGACTTTATATAGTTTTGTGGATGAATCACTAACAGCAATATTAAATATCATAATATTCATACATGATCAAAAAATATAATATATATAAAAATGGTCATTATCTTTTATTCCAAATTTCTTCATTCAAGAAATAAACATTATTTATTACAATGTTTATTAAAATGTTTTGTTAAAAATTAATAAATAAATAATATTTAATTTTTAAATAATTTACGATATTTCAAAAAATATTTTTTTTATTAATGCAAATTTTAAATATGAAATGCAAATTTAAATATTATTATAAAAAGTTTTGTTTAATATTAGAATTCATAAAAAGAAAAAGGAATTTTATTATTTATTATTAAAGGAATTATATTATTAATTTTATGTTTTATTCCACCCTAATATATATCTTACATTTATTTCACTTCATCAAAGTGAATATCATTGAAAACATTGCGAACACTGGTTTATCTTGCTGACATAGATTCTGTGCCATAACGAAGCCGTTGAAATACGGGGTGAAAAGAACGCCACGAAGAATGATCGTCTACGTCAGCCTTGTTTGGCTAGGGGCAGCTTGCATTAGTCTGCCACCATTGTTGATTATGGGAAATGAACACACTTATTCTGAGACTGGGCCATCCCATTGCGTTGTCTGCCAGAATTTCTTCTACCAGATTTACGCCACGCTTGGGAGCTTCTATATACCTTTATTCGTGATGATTCAGGTAAGATATCGTCTACTTTACATCTATATGGCTATACTTAGTAAAAGTGGATACAATTTATGAAAATATCTCGGTATATTTTAGTTGTTTACAGTTAGAGATTATTTTAATTATAAATTACATTATTTTGTTGTTTTAATTATTTATGATTTATTCTAGATCTTGATATATAAAAAATAGTTTATAATTAAGTTACAAGTATTTGTACATTTTCTTAAAAATTTATTTAAGCCAAAAATCTTGATTTAATGAAAATTCATATAATGAATGTTATTTTTTTTAAATTTCTTACTTATTATTTTTTTTATTTTCTTATTTTGTTACTTCTATAATTTTATTATTTTCCCACTTTGTTAGTTGATTATTTATTTATTAATCATCTTTAAATTTATATATTTATATATTTTGATTAACTTTTTTTTAGTAAATTATTACTTACAATTATTATTACTTTTCTTATAATAGATATTATTATTAATTTTTTTGTTCATCTTTGTTATTTTATTTCTCTTCTTTTTTATTTTATTATTTTTAATAAAGAATAAATTTTTGGATAAATTCCCATTTAAATATTCTCATTTAATTTTAATTATATATATCAATATCTACAAAACTTTCTCATTCGACATAATAACTTAATGAATTAAAAATGACATAAGAGTGCACATTAATCACAACGCTTAGCAAAATTTGATTTTTTTACCAATGTTTAAGTCATTAATAATTTAAAGCAATAAAAATATTTATTTTTTGGTAAAAATTTAATTATATTTTGAATTGTTCTTTAATGTTCCTCTATTCTTTAATGTTTTGCATGAAAAATATTAATATTTATATTAATATGTTTACTTTATTATAATATGTATTGTTCTTACTTTAATTAATTGCCAATTGATTATCGCAAAACACTTTCGTTGAATTACTTGTATATCTTTGAATTTTATGAAATTTTAAAGTTTTTTTATATATTTTTTTGTATATATTTTATATTTCTTTAATTATTTCGAAAAACGTCATATATTTCGCTTCCATAGCATTTGAAAACATTATTAATTTTTGTTTCTTTGATATTCATCATTAATTGATCCATTTGTTATTATAATGATGTTTATATATGAATGATAATTTTAATAAATTTGATCTCTGAAATTTTAAACAAATGTATCAATCTTCACAAATGTATTCACAAATGGATTTATAAATATATATTTGTTATTTCATATATGTATACTATTCCATATTTCATCGTATATTTAACATACCATAAAACATGTTTCGCTAATTTTAGCTATTCCTGTGAATTGACTGTGAAAACTAAATCTAATTGTTTGTAAGATATATTATTTTATCTATGAATTATCTATATAGTTTGTTCTTTATTATTTCTTTTTTTTTTATTATTTAAAACATTAAGATATATATTTTCTTTTAATTTAAAAGTCTTGTATTTTAATTTTTTTATAAATTTGTTTTTATTTATTTTTATAATATTTTTAATTTTTCATTCCAAATTTTTTTATTAAGCTTTTTATATAATTTTTCTAATTTGATTTCATGAATCCTATTAATCTATTTCTTTTGAAGTTTTGATTCCTAATGTATTGTCAATTAATTCTACATTTTTCATTTTAAATTTGTTTTGCAATATCTTTTCAATTCCATTTAATGTTTTTATGTTTTAATAATATTATTAATAAGCCATCAATTTATATAAATGTGATTATTTTTTCATTTTTTTCTTTTTATATATGAACGCAAAATGCATATTTGTTTACATTTCATAGATATTATTGTTATTCGTTGTTTTCTAACTATCATTTTCTAACTATTTTTAAAATAATTACAATGATTTATTTAATAAACAAGCTTTATTTTTATATTCTTCATCCAAATAATTAATTGTTCCATGTAAAACTGTTTCGACTTTTTTTATATAAATAATATAGCATAATTATATTCATTTAATGAATGTATAATTTTTCTTCCACACATATAATTAAAAATACTCGAAATAATCATTTTAATTTTTTGCAGAAATGCAAAGATTTTATCCCCTTCGTTGTTTGTATCTATATATAATTAACTTTATCGTGCATCTTTCTATGCTTATCTTGTTTATGTTTAATTTTCTCATTTCATGTATACAGTTTTTTTATTTTTATAACTGTCTACCAACTTTCAAGTTTCACTTTCAATAAAAAAAACTTCATATTCAAATTCCATGACGACTAATTATAAATTTTATTTTTTCATTTTAATATTTATTTTATCTTTATTAATATAAGTGTTTAATATCGTTTTCTAGATTTGCAATAATATGAAATAATTTTCTAGATTTAGTTTATCTCTCTCTTTTGAATTCTTGATCTTTTTTTAATTTCTTTTGTCGATGTATTCTCTGATTATATTATCTTGATCATCCAACTCCGAATTTTTTTGTTCTGGATCATATATTTTATTCTGTTCTTGTTTCTATTACTTTTTTTTATTTTTTAGAATCATTAGTTGTTTGTTCGTATAGCTTATTAAATTTTATATTACGCTTTTAATTGATACTTTATATTGATGCTTTGTATTTTTAATTCTTCAAAAAGAACAAATATCTTTTTGTTTTTAAAAAAAATATCTCTTAGTTTAATTTAATATTAGTTTTGATTCCCGAGCTCCATAAATGATATGTTTTAAATTCTTGAGAATAATATTAATAATATTAATATGTATAATTCTTTAAAATAATCTATTAATATAATTATAATAATTTACTATATTTAATTTCTTTTCTTGAAAATTTACTCGGCCCTATTTTCATTTATTTAATAATTCGTAGTTTTATACTAAAAATTTAAATAAAAAAATGCGAAAATATGTAGTAATAGAAATCATTTTATAAAACCGATTTATAATAAGAAAAAAAGAATAACTCTAAAAATTTATAGAGATTATAATACAAGCATAAAGTATTCGACAATAAATATATCATATTTATATATGAAAGTTTCATTTTTAAACAGAATTTAATAATTGTTTTCTAAATAAAAAAAATTTTAAACTTTTTTAAAATTTTTATTTATATGCAGCATTATTTAACACTAGATTTACAGAACCGGTCAATTTGACGAGTTTTCGATTTTATGCTTAAAAATTCTGAATATGCAAATATTATTTTTTAAATATTATATACTGATTTTTAATGATATAATGCAGCAAATATATATTTCTATTCATTTTCTCTGGAACATTTATATTTTATTATTTGTAGATATTATATATCTATTTTTACAAAAATCCGTCAATTTGACGGGTTAATTTATATTTTAATTATTGCGAAATAATAAAATTGAAATAATAATGAATAAGAAAAACCCAATAATTCAAATAACATCAAGCAAATGACGATTATTTAACAATAAATACATAATTAAATAAGTTATTTATAATTTTGATATGATAACAAATCTCTTCAATGAATTTTGCAGAGAAAAGAAATGATTTTTATAAGTGAGTCTTATTATTTTATATAAAACAAATAGATTTATGAGAAATTTCAATAGTACGTTTTGTAAAAAAAAAAAAAATTAAATGCTATTTAGAAGCTTAGCAAAAATTTATTTTTGTAAGTGAAAATTTGAATTTTTCAAGATATTTTCAAAAGCTACCCAAAAAATTTATTTTTTTATGTTTATATTATTATGGGAAAATCTTCAAAAGACATGGAATTGATAAAAAGAATAATAAAAAGAATAACCAGCATAAATAAAGATTAATTTGGATCGGATTCTGATATAACCGAATTATGCGAAAGCGAAGAAGAATTTGACAATATAAACGAAAATGAAGATTTTAATGACAATAGGAATGAAAATTATCACAATATATATCATAAAATAAAAATAATGCATATTATTTAAGATATTGAAAGCGAAAGTGAAATAAAAGATACTGATAATGAAGAAAATACTGTGAAAGCAGGATTTCATAGATAGCCTCTTCTTGTGTTTTATAATTGTTTTTGAATTTGATAGCCATCAATACCTGGATTATTATACAAAGAGACTACTGAAATAAACAAAATTTGAAAGAATTTTCTTTTTCAATTAGCTGAAGAATTGGATGATGACCAACGAAATGTACAAACGTTTCTCGAACGTAATTTTTCGTGACGAACAAACTTGCTTCTATTCAGTATTTGGAGTCTAACTATATTTGCATTAAACCTAACAAATATGTATGCAGGAAATATACATCCAAGATAAAGTTTATATGTAAAAAATATATTGAAGACAACAGTAAATAAAAATCTATGGATTTTAAATAAATAATTTATAAAAAAATTTCATTTTAATATACCCGCCAAAAAGACGGATTTCAGTAAAAAAATGTATATAGTCAATATCCGTAAATCTAGTATTAATAAAAAAATATTTCAAATGTTTCGTAACTATTCTGAAAAATAGAAAATTTTTAATAAATAAATTTAATGATCACATAAAAATCACATCATTTACTGAATAGATATTATAAAAACAAGCGAGTTCCAGTTTCATCATATTTAAAAATGCTAATGTTCAAATTATAATTGAAGAAATTCTCTATGCCATTCTCAATACATTATCTACATATTAGTACTGAGAAATTCAGAGATTAAATCATAGATTTTTTTAAAACGTTTTTAATTAGAAGTCTAAAATGGAGTCTATCTTAGGAACTTGAGAAGTTCATTCCTAAATTCGAATTTAAAAGCGTTCTGGATTCTCAAGGCGATTCTAATTTCAATTATTCTTCGAAAAAATCGGAAAGATTTAAGATTAAGAGGAATAATTTACAAAGGATTTAACGTATCTAACTTTGCACAATCACATTTCGTTGATTAAACTTTCTTGTTTTTATTTTAAAAAATAATAAACAAGATAATAATCAATAATAATTGTTAAATAACCTTTGGCGATATATAGTTCAGGATATGGCATTTTTGTTTCAAGAAATCATAACAAATTGACAAATTTTATTAAATTAATCGAGATAATAATAATATGTAGCAGTTAAAGCATCGTTAAGATTTAATAATATATGGATGATGAAAAAATTAATCATCTTAATCTAATAAAGATTAATTAATATTTTCAAAAATGAATTAAAATTATGAGTATCTCTGAAACAAAGGAAATAATGATTATAATTTTTTATTTACATTAACTCAAAGTCGAGCTATTCGTAAGTCAATTTTCATTTTCATTGAAGATAATATTAAGAGTTATTAAACTATAATATAATATAATAAAGTTATTAAACTATTTATAAATTTCCCTTATTCATAAAAGGAAAAAAAATTTTTATTAAAAATAAAAATTATACAAAAATTAATAAATATACGTAAATGTATACACAATAATCTTTTCATTATCAATGATAATTAATTTAATTATTAAGAATATTTTACGTATAATTTTATAATGAATGCGTATAATTTTAATTAATGAAAAATATAAATCATTTTAAATAATATATATTCATTATGAAATTGTATTATATTTAATATATTATTAATATATTTAATTATATTAATAATACATTTAATACAAATATCAACTATAATAATAATTATAAATATTTACATTAAATTATCTAGAAAATTATACTAATTTATCCTAAACAATTATAAAACTGTATATAAAAATCAACTTCCAAAATTTAAGTTTTTAAGAATAATTCAAAAAATTGTTGGAGAATGATTAAATGCTTTTTGTAATATATATCAAACAAAATATATCAAAAGAGAATGTTAGAGTTAAAAATTTTTAATATTTTTTAAGAAAATTGTATTGATCATGTTTATTTGAAAAAGTACAGCAATTATTATTATGTATTTTTTAATTATAAAAATATTGATATTTCCTATATTCGTTGATGCATTACTAAATTTTTTTTTTTTTTATTGGCACAAGCAATGGTCAACGATACAAATAGCTAATAAACTATTGAATAATAATAATGATTATCGATCCTATAATTCGAATAATAAAACTAATATTTTTCACAATTTTTACAAACTCATATTAAATCAACCTCATTAATTTTATTTTTTTTATTTTTGAATAATAGTATCAATGGGGATTATTTTATTATTCTTATTAATCACTTATCAATTTCGTTGATCGTTCTATTGATCTTTGATTATATTAATGTTGAAAAAAATATGAAAAAAATATGTATCTATTATTTTTAACATTTTAAGTTTCTGAGTTTTTCAAACCTATAAAATTCACGACATTTTTTATAACTATGCAGATTATCCATTGATTTCAATGAAATAATGATTTTGAAATAAATATGTTACCTATTATAATATTTTATAGTTTCGGAAATATTTGCAAAAAATTTTCTGACATAGATAACCGCCTAACAGTTGTTTCTATATAATCTAATTATAAATCTTATTAATGATAATAATAATATTTACAATTTTTTCATGTAAACAAACTTCTTGCAATTTCTGAATTTGGCGAGAAACACAAGCTAATATTTCTTATTATGGAACATTGTATTGGATATATAGCGTAGTTTCTTGCAACAAAAATGATTTTGATAATTAAATTTTTTTAATATAATAGAAGTATATATATTCCTCTACATTTATAGTATATATATATATTTTCGTCTATAATTAGCTTTCAATTTATATCATTATATCATTAATGATATATTTATATATTAATATATCAGTAATTTATTATCTTTAAATTAAATTATATAAGAAAATCAAATGTTATTTTATACTCGAAAGTTTTTTGCGAATATCTTTAAACTAATTTAAGATCAAGCAGTGTTAATATATATAATAAGGAAATATTCAAAATTATGATTTTGACAACATATTTCAAGATTAAATTCAACGAGGAGTATTCTTTTCTGCATAATTATTATTTTTTTGTTAATCAGAATTTTTTTTTTAAGTTCTTTCTTCTCCTAAATAATTTTTTCTTTCTAAAAAAATTCTAAAAAATTAACTTCGTATTTATTACTTTAAAAAAAAAATTAATAATATTATGATAATATTACTGTTTCATCTTCATTAATTTATCTCATAGAACCTGCTTGAATAGCTTTCCATTATAGTGCAAATTAGTGCAATTATTCAACATCATAAATTTATAGGTTCCGTAATGTATTCTCGGACTATACATTGCTCACGGCAATATTGTATACATCTAATTAGAATTACCATCGACAATATTATATAACAATTATTTACAACTGAATCGGTTTTGTAATTACAACAGAATTTGTTTGGTAATTAGAGTCGCATTCGTTGATTAAACAATAAAAAATACAGATTGAAATAATTGATTTTCTTGATTGGAGAAGGAATCTTAATAGAATGATAATGTAAAATTAACGAAACAAAAAATACAATTCTAATTATTAAAATAAAATATAGTATTCAGATAATTTCAGTAATTTTATCTAATGTATCTTAAATGATTCAGTAACAAAATGATTTCTTTTATGCTGTAACTAATAAACATTCATTATATAACAAAATAATATTGTAAAAATTTCATAAAAACATCAGTAAAAATTTTCATAAAAACATTTTGGTTTTTAACTCTTGGTAAAAAATAAAGATAAATATAAAAATATTATTAAAAATATATAAAAAAATGTTTATGTTTTTTATTTATATTTATTGTAAGTAAATGTAAATAATAAAATATAATAAATAATATTAATTAATAAGATAATATAGAGATAAAATTTTCAATGTTTAATTATTTTTAATGTGATAAATTTTAAAAATAATATGAACAGTCTATCATTATAATTTAAATAATTATTTTTTATTTCGTTCGTATTTATATATAATCAATTATAAAAGTCTTTATGTATTTTACGCAAGTTTAACTAATAAATTGTTATTAAAACTAACAATAATTCTATTTTATATAAAATATTGTATGTGAAAATATTATTTTGAGAAAATGAAATAAATTTTTAAAAAAGTTTCTATATTATTTTTGTTTTTTCAAATATAATTTCATAATGATACGAAAAAGAATAAAATTTTTAAAATATATAATATAA
>NW_006263363.1:229289-235031 GCF_000469605.1 Apis dorsata
AATAAAAGAATACTACTAAGTTATAATTTAAAAAAAATTAAAATTTAATATATATTATATAAAATATATAATTTATATATTAAATAATTATTATATTATTAATTGTTATATAATTATATATATATAACATATATATATAATTTCAAGAGATGATGGAAATAATAACGATGCAATATGGCAACAATAATTCGGATAATTGATATTCAATTATATTCAAATTTAAGTGTTCTATTAATCTATTGTAAAAAATATTTCAAAATAAAGTTCTATTCAAAACATGAAAAATGATCAAATTTAAAATCAATTTGACACACTTAGATTTTCCACCAAAAATATTGCTATATGCTATTGTATGTATATTATGCATAATTCGTTATATATATGTTTTATGTACAAATTTTCATTAAAATTAGATTTTTCAAGAAGGTAAATTTTCTTGTAAAATGACTTATGAATAAGATTTTTATTTATATTTCTTAATATTTATATATAAATATTAGCAAGTATAAATTGTTTTAAAATTTTTTTTTAAATTCAGTAGTATTTCTAAAAAAATATCTTTTATGCAATTTTTATCTCTATGTAAATATTATTAGCGGGTAAATACATTTTTAATTAACTTAAAACTTTCAATCGTTTAATCAAAAAATACTCTATTTATCTATTTTAATTTTCGTCGTTTAAACGTGATCGATGAAATATTGCCTAATGTAAACACGATTATATGCACTAAGCGATGAAAGAATTAAATATATCAATTCAATTTCTTATTTTATTTGCTATTTTAATACACCACATAAACTTTTAAAAATTGTTATGCTATTGAATTAATACATTATTAAAATCAATTCACCGAATTTCGGTTTGAACGACTATGAGGGTCGTTAATGTCTCCAGTTTTTCATCAATTAAGCGGCAAAATTGACTTTTGACTAAAATTGATTAAATATTTAGCGTGTGGCAAACAGACTTCAGAATATAATTGCCAAGAACACAGTCGTAACGAGTACGAAAAATAAACAGTCGTATACATCTTCGTAGTACTGAGGTACCGAGCGTTATATCATACACATACAATTAATATAATAGTTAAATACTGTAAAGCATTGTTACCGCATAGAGGACAGTTGTATTCCCATTTATAGGTTTCATTAATGCAATAAAATGTGACATATTTGTTATGATACTATGATAACAATTTTATATATTGAGAAATATAAAATTGTTTAAAAAGATCATATATTATTCTTTCAATTAAAAAATTTTTTGTTCGATTGATAAAAAAGAATATAAATTAATTAATATTGATTAGAATTCTTTAAAATATAAATAGATAAATAAAAATATGGATCATAATAGTTATTCAATTTGTGTTTTTAATCATTAATCGATTAAATAATTTAGAAAAATCAATAAAAATAGATATAAATTAACAAATTAATTAATTTTTAAATTAATTTAGAAATTATTAAAAAAATAATTTTTTAGCTAAGATATAATAGAATTGATTTTTATTTTTTTAATTATATTCATAAAAATTTGAATTTGTATAAATATTCATAATGTATTTATTATTATTATATATATTAGAAATATTTTTTTTAGAATTTTTATATATCAAGATATTTATACAATAATTATATAATAATGTCTTATATTTTGATTAATGCCTTATAAATTTTATCATTATCTCTATCATTTCTTAGAAATATTTTCGCAATTAAACAATAATTTTAAAACAAACACGAATGATTTTACCTTTCTTTTTCTCATTCTAATTTTCTATTCATTTTACATCGAAAAAAAATTCTTGACTTTATCTTGTGAATTGATTAGTTTCGATTTTAATCTATAATTAGAGTATTATACTTGTTATTCTATACAATTCTTTTAAAAGAAAAGTTGATTACATATTTTTTATCCTCTATGATCAAATTTCCAAAGAATAATATTCTATTTTGAAGTAATCTAATCATAAATTAATTTATTTCTAAGATAAATTGTTGTTGATAAAGGATCTTGACCCCCATGCGTTATGATGCGACCTCGCGAGGGCTCATTTTACGTAACCGTCCTTTAACGCGACTATTAATTCCTCTAATCCCCTCTTAATTTGCGTTTTTATAGAATATAATAATTGAAGGAAAAACCAAGGCTTGCGACAGTCTTCTAGGTCAGAATAGAATAAAATAGAATACAAAGAAGAGATAAAATTCAGTAACGATATAATTCGCAGTATATTCAGAATATAGTTAGAATCATTATAATCATCAATCATCTGCAAACAATTACAATAAGTCATCATTTTTTTACTTAAAACTTATAATACAAACGAATTAAATTTTCATTAAAAAAATCTTTGCATTAATTTAAAAAAATATAATTCAATAATAATAAAATCAACTGATATCGGAGAAATAAAATAATTTTTTAAAATTTACTTTCATCTTTCATTTTTTCAGTATGATTTTTAATTGATCTTTTTTAATAATCATACAAATATGAAATAAAGAAAATGATATTAAATAAAAGAAATGAATGATATGATGCAATTAATTTTATAGAGGATTTCAAAGTGAATAAGATATATATATCTTTGCAAATTATAATAATTTAAAGTATATAAAATATTAAATTGCGAAATCGACATAAATTAATAATAATAAATACATTTGAATTTTTAAACTTATTTTTTAAATATGATACTTATATTTTAAATACGAAATTTCAGATTATGTATCTTAATTATGTATCAAAATTGTAATTATGTAATTAATTACTAGTATGTGTTGATAAATAACCTAAAACAATTGATAAATTACAGGATGTTATCTGTGCAACGAATTTATTTGAAGCAATAATTGATGAATTAATAATTAGTTGTGAGAGAAAAGATGACTAATTGGAATATTTATACAAATATAGATATTTATATATAGATATTTATATATAATATATTATATATTATATTTAAATATAGAATATTTCCATACAAATATAGATTGAACTTTTATTTTAACTCAATTTTGTCATAAGAAAATCCCTAAATTAAAAAAAGTTTAAATTAGCGAAAATTTTTAAATATCATGATGTCGCTAATATATGAATTTTATTATATCTGAAAAATGCAATTATTTTTCATATTATTAAATAATACAATTGAATTATATTCTTATTCAATATTTCATTGTATGACATAGATTATTAATAATTAATTCGAAATACTATATTGGTTAATGGAACAAAAGTGTCATATCTTCTTTTTCTTTTTGAAAATATTATAAAAATAGTTTGAATTATTCTGAATCCTCTCAGTTTATCAAGACATAAAAACATATAATGAAAATAAGAAAATTTTTTTAAAAAATAATTTAATAAAAATTTTTTAATTTTATTAAAATTAAAAAAGTTAAAATGTAAAAAATGATCAGATTTTTTTACACTTACAACTTTTTGCGCTTCAACGGTAACTCTCGATCACTACTTGAGCTAATGCTGTAATTCCAGCGGTGACTCTCCGGCACTACTGGGATTGATGCGGCAACTTGAACGACGATAATATTTATTTATGTTTGATTTTTTTAGAATATCGCTTCATAAATATTTTTCTTTTTATGTATAATCTTATGAGGTGAATAATAGAATAATATATTGTTAAATGATTAAATTTTTTATCTCAAATTAGACCATGATCGTGAGTCGAACGATATCTTCGGCATTAGTCTGAGTTTGACAGTCGTGACAATAGAAGTATTATTTTCAAAGTTTTTGAGATTTGTAAGCATGGAATAACGATAATGAAATTAGTTGAAGTGAAGATGAGTTTGATTTTTCGTTATTGAATGACATATAAATTCTATTCATAAAGAAATTAACGTAGAGAAAGCAATGATGAACATAGAAATAAAATAACAAGGCGAAAAATAAGAATAAAAGATAGTGAATATGAAATCAAGTGAAGATATCGCAAAACACAGATTCCAGACAAAATTCCAAATGGATAACATGTATAGAATCGGAAAATATATCGCGAAGAATACAATTTATATCCGGTGAAAAATTTGGACCGCAATATTTTTGAATATAAATGAACCATTAGATTTTTTTAAACTATTTTTTACTGATGAACTTATTAATGAAATAATGCACGAAACAAATAATTATGCAATAAAAAAGTTAGAAGGAAAACTACTATTGCTTTATTTGCTCTGACAAACCGAGAATGCATCTTGATAATTGCTTCATAAAATATTACATAAAACAACAATATAAATTTTAATATTTAATAAATTTTGTTTTTTTATATGTAAAAATATATAAAATATTAAAATATAAAAGTTTTATGCGTTAATTTGTATATGAAATCATTATAAATTAGCTGTAAAAAATTCCATCGAATGCACTGAACGCACCGAACGCGCAGATGCGAATCTGGAGTTGCAAGTTCGACCGAGCAAAACAGACCTGGAGTGCAAAGGCTTAATTCGAGACATAAGTTTCCATAATAAAATATGATAATTCCTTATCAATGTCTCGCTAATTAAAATATGGATTCATATATTCTCTGTTTTAGGTATACTACAAAATATTCTGCGCGGCGCGTAGGATAGTTCTGGAAGAAAGAAGAGCACAAAGCCATTTGGAAGCACACTGTTACTTCGACATAGAGCCGACAGTGCAACAGCATCAGCCAGTAACTGTGAACCGTCAATTAAACTCCGATGTGCAGCCAGGACATGGTAGTCCGCCCGTAAAGCAACATCGAAGTTCAAGCGCCTCGACTACGGTGAGTAGCAACATTAATTTTAACTGATGAATCTCGTTCTTTTTCTATTTATGATCATTTCAAGAGCTGTTGATTAAATCATGGCCAATTCGCCTTCGTATTTCTTAATCAGAAATTAATACCAATATATGCTTAAGTATGCATCATTCTATTCGATAGAGTTTAAATATGATGCTATTTTCACAACGATAAAATGTTTTTATATACTTGTTTTTCTCTTTTAATAACTATAATTCTCTATAATAAGAGTTTTTTATACTATGAGAAAAAAATAATTAATTGTTAATTAATTAATTATAGTTTTAAATATACAATCTTGAAATCACTATGTGATCTATGAAATTTAAAAATTCGAAAAAAGAAGTATCAAAATGTAATATAGAAGAATTTTTCTCAAGTCATCTTTTAATATTTGAACTTTCGTCAATTTTAGCATTTGGATTTTTGATATCCGTACCAATTCTTGGAAAGGAAATATAGCACATAGTAACGTTTAAATATGTCGAATAAAATAAAGTACTGAAAAAAATTTAACATCGATCCTTTATTTGATTCACAGTTCTTTTAAATTAAATATCGCTTAAGTTAAATAAATCATAAAAGTCCCTTACCCAGATAAGCATTTGATTCTATTGAGATAATTAATAATAAAATGAAAACTGTATCAATATGAATAAAAAAAAAATTCAATACGATTCAATATTAAGTTTTCTTGATTGAACCGATTAAGAAATAAAATTCTTAATAAAATTTAAAAATAATTTCTATTTCTATATGAAGATTAATATACAAAATAAAAAGAAATTTTATGTGGTTGATTTTATATATATTCATAATATTTCGATATCAACTATTATCAAAATTAGAACATTTATTCCTCATATATTTGAGTATTTAAATATATGGAAATTCTCATATATTTGAATATATGTTATTGTATATATATATATATATAT
>NW_006263363.1:235200-245911 GCF_000469605.1 Apis dorsata
ATATTTTAGTCCAGATATATAATGCTACTGAATCATAATCAACATTATTATTATTAACATACGATATTATATATCGAGACCTTAATAATTAGTGGAGAAACACGCTAAATATCTTAAAATATATAATAAATATTGACAAAAATTCTAAATATATGATGAAAAATGACGTTTGGAATATATACATCCATATCAAGCAATAGATATAATATAAATATGCAATAGGTACATATATAGTGAACAAAATAATTTTTGATAAAAAATTTTGTGAATTAAAATTAATAAATATTAATTTTAATCTTTTATTAATTTTAAAAAATTGTATTGTGCAACAACGATTGTAAAATTTTTTGCACTTCTTATTTTTTATTTTATAACCTGGATATTATATTATTTAACGTATTTGTTATGATTTAATAATTTTAGATAAATGATAATATTAATAGATAATATTTTTCTATAAGAATTTTTGTTATAAATATAATAGTTCCTACATAATTGCAAAATATTATTATCTATCGATTTGGATATTGATAATTTTTATCAAAATAAATTTTGTCAAATTTATATTATTATATAATAATCTTTCAGAATAAATCATAATTAATTTTGATAAAATAACTGTTTAAAAAAAATCTCTGATAGAGTTCAAATCATCCAATTCACTATATAATAATTCTGTGAAATAGTCGCTATTATGAATATTTTCATATTTCATAAGAATGAATATTAATAAGATAGCAATCAATTTATCACTCTCTCATGTATCGTAACTATTGAATTTCATTATTTTCAATGTAAAAGGGTATCGAAACTCGTTTCAGAATGGCGATTATCATGCACGCGAGCATAATAATCATCGAAAATGTACAATTTTGCCAATCTACCAACTGGAATATCGCGCGTGTTGGAAAACAAAAGAGTTGAATTTCCGAATCTCTATTGGACACATGCAATCGTACATTTGTCGACGATTTAATGAGCGACGATTTCGCGATCCTCCGCCGCAAATTAGGTAGGCAAACTTTCCACGCGAATCTGCGGAAGTGGATGCAGGCAAAATAATACCGATAAACTATTCCCGTTTCACATTTCAACACTGTTTAACAATCGCGATTTTGCCGAATTGTTGAGTTTATAGGTGGGATTTATATAGGTGAATCGCCAATACAAATCTCTGGAGAATTTGATTTGAGTCAGTGAATAAAGAGAAGCTGGAAAATGTCATAAAAATTTGTTTGTTTTTGGTTGAAAATTGTTTAATTGATTAAAAAAAAAATTGTTATGATTTTGTTTTCTTTTCAAAATATTAAAAATTTTAATCGTAATTGAAAATTATTAAAATTTTTAAGAATTCTGAATGAAAATTTTCATTTTCAAAAGATTTCAATTAGATTTAAAGAATCTAATTATGAATTATTATATATGATTTGGTATTTTATTTTTATTTTATTTTTAATCTTTCCAGTTTTAAAATTGTAAAAAAAATAATTTTTTATAATATATAATTTTTTATACAATATTTTTATACAATATGTTTATACAAATTTTATAGAATAACAATTTAATTTAATTTAAAAACATAATAAATCCGTTATTGGTTGGTGAAAATATCTTATCATGAAAATCTTATCTATGTATTTTAACTTTTTAAAAAAATCTTATTAACTCTATTATTTTATTAACACAATTAAAATTTAAATCATTTTGGAATCAAAATTTCAATATAACGTATAATAAAAAAAAAATGCTGATAATACTTTTTATTTTATTTCGCTTATTACGCTTATTGATTTCAAACTGTAATTGATTCCTACCTGATAACATGACAAAAATTATTGAAAAAAGTTGGACACTATTCAAGATCGACATACGATCAATGCAGAATACCGCAAATAAACTAGGATATTATAAAATACTTGTCGCAGTAAAATTCTAGAATTTAATTGAGATTATTTCATGGATATTTTATTTCTTTCACAAGTTAATATATAGAATGTTTATATAAATCTGATATTCTAAATATCAAAACAAAAAAAAAATTTATATGTACATATATCCAAGACTTATTTAACATGTTA
This sequence comes from Apis dorsata, assembly GCF_000469605.1. Classification (NCBI taxonomy): domain Eukaryota; kingdom Metazoa; phylum Arthropoda; class Insecta; order Hymenoptera; family Apidae; genus Apis; species Apis dorsata. The sequence continues at coordinate 237,279 of NW_006263363.1, forward strand.
TAAATAGTTATCTAATTGAAATACTATTCGATATTCAATATTAAAATATTAATTCGTATCAATATTTCAAAATTTTAAGTACTTGATATATTTGATATATTTGGATACTAATTAATATTGTGTCAGACCTTGAATATCAAATAGTCTTTAATTTGATACAATATTAGTTTGATATCATTTTAAAAGATATCGATATCGAAAAATGATATCAAGTATCTAAAACTTTGATACGTATCGATATTGAACGAAAATTTTTATTATTTTATAGTTGGTATTGCTAAACTCAATATCAGTTCGAATAATAGTTATAAACTGTTACTATTAGTGTATTAGATAATATGAAACGGCAATAAAGTGAGAACATTAAATATGCAATAATACCATATACTATTATCTCTTGTATAGCACAGCATCTCAAAAATCAATATATTAATAATATATTAATATCACTATAAATAATAGAAATATAATAGAAATATACAAATGACTATTTTTAAATTTCAAAAAAAATTTTGGAGAAATATAACATTTCATATGTTATAAATATCATCGTACTACTAGAAAGAAGTACCGCGGAAAAAATGCGGATTTGATTTGAAGAAAGAGAGAAACGCCTTTTTTTAGCATATATTTTTGTTTTTAGTGCTATTTATCAACATGGACAAATATACTAATTCTATTAATAGAAAAAAGCAATAAGAACTACTGAAATAATGAGATGCAATCTTTTACATGATTTCATAATTGAAAATAATTACGTTTTATTTGTGAATAAAATCTCTCTTTCATGATTTTGAATATTTAAATGTAGAATATGATAACAGAAGGCCAAACATAATATCCAAGAATATCAAGGATAAAGATAGACAGTTCTAGCGAAGAAGTGAACAATAACTATACAGTGTACTTATATTATTTTAAAAAAAGAAAAATTTTATTATTTTTATAAAATTGAAATCTATTTAAGTAAGTTATTTGAATAATAATAAATAAGTAAATAAATAAATAAATTGAAATAATTTAAAATAAGTAAATCATTAATACTTGACCTGCTTACTTGAAATCCATCCAATTGAATTAAAACATATTCCAATAATATATCTATTATGAATTGTAAAAGTTAAATGTATTTTTCTATAGGCTTGTTCCTTTTATTATGTTAATTCTTTAATTATTTTCATATGTAGAAGAATCATTTGAATTAATTTTGAATTTCACAGATTATGAATGTAAATCAATGATAAATCTTTATCTTTATCTGATTCAATGTTTTTTATTATGATATCAGATTATTAATATTATAATAAAAAATAGTAAATATCGAAATTGAATATTATATTAATAATACACATTATATAATAATAATCAATATCATATATTACTACATATTCATAAAAAATACATATTCATACATATTCAATATTATATTCATATTTTTTCATATTATATATTATAATTATTCTATCTATATTTAAATATATGAAACATAAAAATACATATGTATAAAAAAATAAGTGTAGCTATCAGCATGATTTTATATCTGAATCGATAATTTATAAAAAAATTTTATTGCAAAAACCTTTACATAAATTTTCAAGATTTTTTTTATTATATCATATTATATTCATCGCAAAAAATAAAAATCTTAAAGAAATAAATTATAGATCACAAATGAACCGTTTTTTTTGGAAAATCAAAAATTTCGTAAATTATTTTCTTCAATATTTTTATTGAATATATTTTTATTTTTCAATATTTTTATTTTTATTGTAATATAGTTAATATATAATATATACGATATAAATAATATATGATTAACCAATTATATTACACATTAGCTTGCAAAATATGTATACATTCAATAAGGAAAATTACGTTAAGAAAATATTAATTGAATTTTTCTAGCTAAATCAATAATTTATTAATCAAAAATTAATGTTTAGAGATCAACTTCACAGTGAAAGAGGAGCAAACTATTATTTTCAATAATAACTCGATAAATAAGAAAAAATTGTATATGTATTCAGTTTGATATAGTTTGATAAGATTTCTACTGAATTACACAAATTGGAATGCTTTTTAAAATATGTGTTATTTCTAGAATTAAAAGAATTGATGAAAAGAATGACAGAATTTAAGACATTTTATTTTTAATGTTTAAAGAATCATTGAGATATATATCGAATTGATTTATATATAGTAGATCTATTTTTAATCCATTATAATCTAATATATTGATTGAAACATTATAGTCATCTATTATACATGTACATCATTGTATAAATAATACAGTTCATTTAAATAAATCATTTTCTGTTAAATATGTACGCCATTGTAAAAATTATTATAGTTTATTTAAATAAATCAATTCTATATTAAATCTCAATTATTTCTGTTCAGCATTAGGATAGCACAATATTTTCGATCAATAAGTTGTTGATTTAGTTAATGAAAAATGCATTGAATTGATATTTTCTTTGAGCATAATTGTTTTCCTTATTGAATTTCCACATATTTCGCAAGCTAATGTGTAATATAGTTGATTTGTCAATAGCATATTGTCTACATTACAATACCTCAATAAAAACATAGATATATTAAAGAAAATAATTCACAAAATTTTTGTTTTTACAATGAATGTTATATAACACAATAAAAAATATTTTGACTTTGAAAATCTATCAAGATCTTTTTTGTACAGTAAACATTTTTAATAAATCTCCATCGATTTAGAGATATAGAATCATAATTATTTTTTATATACCCTATATTTCAAATCTATTACGAAACCACTAATTTTTTTTTTCTTATTTTCAATAATCGTAATCAATACAGAAATAAGAATAAAGTAACATAGTTTTCGCTGAAACTATTATTGAGTTTTTTTCTACAATTTTTTTTTAACGGTCTGGATTAACGATTATTAACAACTCTATTTCAATAAAATTTTGTTATCATGAAATCGAATCTAAAATTTGATGAAATAATATTATTTGAATATATATTTAAAATAAAATTTTAATTGAATAATTTTCATATAAAATTAAATTATATGATAATAAATGATAATTGTTTATCAAAATAAATGATTTTCATAATTATTTATTATGAAAAAATTAATAAATAAAACTATGCTTAGTATATAATAACAATATGGAAAAGAGAAATGCTATATGAATTTTTAGTGAAATATAATACATGGTACGATATAAATATGAATATTAAATTTCTATTAGTTGAATTTTTATATTTTTTGTATAAATATTTTATATATTATATTTTTTTAATATTATATTTTTTATATTTTATTATTTTTATATTTTAATAATTTTATAACAATAAGAAAAACATTTTCACAATAAGAAATATTGAATGCAAATGAAATAAAGACAAAAGTTTGCCAACTAATATAGCATATATTCAAATTAATATTTATAATTCAAATTTATTTGAATATCATTAATGACTTTTTCATATATATGAATATGATTTAAAAAAAATAAGTTTGTATGTAGAAAAACAATCCAATCTTTTTAATTTAAAATCTTATGTTAGTATTTTTTAATTTATTTTAATGGATTTTGATAAATAGATAAAAATATTATATAACTTATGAATTATATAATATTCTATCAAATATCCTAAAATTTGCTATAACTTGCTTCGAGATAAATTCTTGTTAATAAATTGTTAACAAATATTATATAATATAATTATAACATAATTTATTAATAAATTGTTAATATGTATACAATATAATCTGTATATTATACTAAAATTTTGAAATAATTAAATATATATTTAAAAAGATATGAGTTCATTGTCTTTTCATTGCTTTATAAATTCGACACTGTAATAAGATATTGCCGCGCACTCAACTAAAATAAATGATTTTCATTCTATTGTCTATCTCTCTCTATTTTTCTCATTATATTTAATGCAAACTTGAAATAGTTATATATAATTCATTAAATATACATATATTATATTAAATATATATGTATATGAAATTTTCATTTTGATATCTAGAATTCATTCAAATCATCTAAAGTTATTATTTCATATTTTTGTAAACAATAAACAAATACAATAATTAATAATACAATAACTAATAATTGTACAATAGTTAATATTTTTATCTATTATTTTTTCGTATAATAAGCGTAATTCACATTTATTTATTCATTATTATATTTTTTTTTATTAGTCAAATTCGTGGTTTGAAATTAAAGAATTAATTACTAAAATATTTTAGTAAACTATGAGTTAAATTAAATTATTAAATTTATTAATTTTATTAAACATAATATGTATTTAGATTAAAATTATGAGAATTAAAATTACTGACGATTTGAATAGTTTCATATGTCATGGCATTTTTAAAATTTATTATTATGTGTCACAAATAATAAATTAATTTATAAATAATAGAGTTTATGTTATAGAATTTTAAAAATAGTTTCTCACTTAATTTTTCCTAATTATAGGTTAATATTTTTATATACCACATTCTATCATATTTATTTTATGTTTTATCTTATCTATTTTTAATCAAAGTTTATCCTAGAAATTAAAAATAATTACAATTTACAATTTTTGTAAATTGTCCAAAAGTGCATTTATATTATTTCTATATTTAAATAAATTTTATTATTTTTATTTTTTTTATTTAATTTGGAATAATTTGAATTGATAAGAACAATCAAATTGACTTGTAAAGTAGCTAGACAGTTTGAATTTTATTTTTAATGGCTCCAGCATTTTCAATAGTTTAGCAATTTATATAGAACGGATTCTCTAACATTTTTTTTAGTATCAATCGAGATATACAGATGGTCCCTTCACATTTGTGCATCTAATCTCTTGCGTAAGGACCACCATATAAGCGATCATAAAGTCTTGATTTCTACGCATTGCGGCGCGAATCCGCAAAGACCCATCTTTGATATTGCCCTTCGATGCAACTTTACATTTTCACGAAAAATAATGATTGAAGGAAAAATCATTCATGATCAATATTCCAAGTAATATATAAGTATTTCAAATCAAATAAAATTCATCATAGATAGATCAAAATATAATTAGAATCAAATCAATATTACAGTCATTAATCAGTCAAATAATTAGAATAAGTATCATTCGTTCATTCCAAACTCATAATACAAACAATTATAGAATTCTACAATTATAGGTAATCCTTCAAATAATACCATTAGTTCAAACTCCACTTTGTGTAATATTCATCAAATTTAACATATATATAAATAATATTTATAGATATCAAATTTATGTAATATAATTACAATGTAACAAGTTTTAAAAAGTTAAAATTTTATTAAAATTTAGTCAAGTATTACAAATTTCCTTAGATAAAGAGTAATTATTTTAATATAAGATAATGTCCACTTATTATAACGTAGATATAACTGCAAACTATAATGAGAATATAAGTTTTATTAATGCATTTAATATTAATTAGAAATATTTAAATATTTATTATATATATGTTATGATAGAATTATTATCATTATAAAACGAAATTTTCAATTAAAATTTTTAATAAATTTTTTCATATGTTATCTTTAATATGTAATATATTGAATTTTATATAAAGTTTATTTCAAATTGTTCATTTTTATATTATTATTTTTATATTTATATTTTTATATTTATATTTTATATTTATATTTTATATTTATATTTTATATTTATATTTTATATTTATATTTTATATTTATATTTTATATTTATATTTTATATTTATATTTTATATTTATATTTTATATTTATATTTTATATTTATATTTTATATTTATATTTTATATTTATATTTTATATTTATATTTTATATTTATATTTTATATTTATATTTTATATTTATATTTTATATTTATATTTTATATTTATATTTTATATTTATATTTTATATTTATATTTTATATTTATATTTTATATTTATATTTTATATTTATATTTTATATTTATATTTTATATTTATATTTTATATTTATATTTTATATTTATATTTTATATTTATATTTTATATTTATATTTTATATTTATATTTTATATTTATATTTTATATTTATATTTTATATTTATATTTTATATTTATATTTTATATTTATATTTTATATTTATATTTTATATTTATATTTTATATTTATATTTTATATTTATATTTTATATTTATATTTTATATTTATTATATTTAATAAATATATATTTATTATTAAATATTAATTAAATAAATATTAAATAATATTTTTTATTAAATATTTATTAAATATAAATATATTGTTAATTAAAACTTTTTTAAAAAATAGGAATCTTTAATATTATCAATTTCTATTGATTTTATAAAAATCATTTTATACTTTTCATAATATAAAATCTATTTTCTTATATTCCAAATATATATTTATCAAATTATAATTTTATTTATAATAATAAATTCTATCTATTCTATGTAATGCTTATAGAAATGGGAAATTTAATATTCTATATGAATGACTATATAAATTAATAGAATATAAATATTTTATAAGAAAAAATAATTTTAAAAATAATTTCTTTGAGTAAAAATTATCTTTTTTGCAATAAATATAATTTATTATGATTTTAGAAAGATCGTTACAGTGTAAAGAGATATTTACCGAGGATCGTTAAAATTTTATCCGACACGAGTAAATCTTCCTTGCATATTTTTTGTAATATACGAGATAAATAACCTCATTCTCGAATATCTCTGTTATTTCTTAAAAGTAAAAATAAAAATCATTATTTATGCAGAACTTTCTTAAAATTTTTTTTTAAATCATTATTTGTATGGAGGAAAGTATATAATTACAATTTTTAAGTATATAATTACAATTATGAATAATAAATTTGTTAAAAAATTTCATTTTTTTATGTTTAAATCGACAATTATTATTTATTGTAACATTAGAAAAATTTTATTTTAAATTAACATTATTTTAGATTGTAATTAAATTAAATGGCAAATACTATCAATTATTTTTTATGAATTCAATTTATTATATCTCAAATTAATTTTTTTGTAATTTAATATTCAATTATTTAAAATATTATATAGTTCTAAATGTATTAGATAAATTCATTCATAAAATGTATAAAATAAATAATATTTTTAAGAATTAAAATATGTAATTAAACTTAAATATTTAAAACAATCGTTCTTATAAATATATAATCGATTAAAATAAAATACATTGTTTAATACAATTAATCAGTATCTCATTTATAATATTATTACTTATCTATAGAATATATAATTATAAGAATATATATAATCTATAGAATTTAAATAAAAGTGGTAATAAATTCTAGAGATAAAAACACACGAAATTTGACAAAATGCAAAAATGATGTTGAGACTCACTTTTTAAATAGAAATAATTTAAATTTATATAAATTCAACATTTTTGCATACCTATTATCATTTTTAATTTTTAGAATCATTTTTTGATCTTAATTATTTTACAGAATTATTATATTAAAATATCATCTTGATAGAAATTTCTATCTTTTTTGTTGTTTCTATATATCGTCTTTTGATATATATATTCATTTTAAAGAAACTTTTTTTGATAAATTGCCGTTATTTTTCTGGAATAATTTTAATATTTTTAATATCTTTAATATTTTTTAATATCTTTAATATACTATAATATCAAATTCTTTACATGCTATGTATAATCTTTTAATATTATATTTTATATTCAAATTGAATTGATATGTAAAAAGATTAATTTTATAAATTTTTTCATTTTACATTATCAGTATTAGAAAAAAATGTAGTTTTCAGTTAGTTAGTTATATGTAAATATAATTATATTTATGATTTTTTTATATTAAAACTTATTGCTACATAAAAAGCAAAATTGAAAAATGCAAATGGAAAAGCAAAATGCTGACATAAAGATGCTCGTTATCGTGGAACTCTTCGTAGGCTTATGGAATACGCTACATATTTCTTTTTCCAGCGTTCAGAAAAATGTAAAAAATTCAGAGATATTCCAGCAACTGTGACACTGATGTGTGCTTTTACGAGTAAAATGGTTTACAAAGAAAAAACTATCGATTTTCTCGTTTCAGTTGAAAATTCTTGTGTCGAAAACAATTTGGATTTTTTTTCAATTGTGAATGCTGAAAAGACTTGTCTGTTAAAAAAAATATTGTACAAAATATTCGTTTTTTTTTGTTTTTTTATTAATGTATTTGAAAAATGAATAATTATCCATATTTCATTTATTTCAGATAATAAAAAGTGAAAAAGAAAGAAATTTATATATATGTTTATGTATATATTTATGTATATATTTCATTTATATCAGATAATAAAAAATGAAAAAGAAAGAAATTTATATATATGTTATATATATATTTATATATATATGTCCTTATATGTTTATACATATTTAAAAAAAAAATTATTTTCATAGATATTTTTAAAAATATGAAAAATTTAATAGCTGATAAAATTAATACAAAGTTTTAAAATATCAATATGAGACTTCGTTTAAAATTAAAATTAAATTAATTAAAATTATTATAAAATTAAAAATCTATATATTTTTCTTTTTTTATCTCATATTAAATATAGGATTTCA
>NW_006263363.1:246191-255284 GCF_000469605.1 Apis dorsata
GGAAACATGTAAAATTCGAAAAAAAGAGATTAAATTAAGATATCATAGTATTACATTAATAATGTATTCAATATCTTTATTTTATTTATTTAAAACTTAAAAATATTAATTAAATTTTTTAAAATTTAATTAATTACAGAAATGATTTAATAATAATGATAAAATTAATCATTATTCAATATTATTATTCTTAATTTTCATATATACAAAAAATTTAAAATTACATTAAAATTTTTTACCTTTTGTTTTCAAATGAAAAATAAAAAGAAAAAAAATATCATATGAAAATATTTTCATATATCGAATAAAAGAAAAAACATAGTATACTTTAGCAACCAAGAAATATAAAATATATTTTTCTTCAATCCTTTGAATCTTTTAAATCGAAAATAAAGTAATCTTTTATATAGTTTCTAATTATATTATATTTAATATTTTCTTAAAAATATAAAAAAATCTTTTATACAGTTACATAAATTAAAGAAAAGTAACCTTACTATTGCAAAATAAAGTTTTCCTCTTGCAAAGAAACGATAAATCTCCTAATCTTTAACAAAAATTTAAAGCTTAACAGTTAGAACGATCTCAATCAGATACAAGTACGCGAATCGAAATTCCTCTCTGGTTTTATTGCTTCCACTCTAGCATCCCATAATTCTGTTCTCCGAGTAAGAATTCCGTTCTCAGATTTCGTAATAAACGATTTTGAAATCTTTCTCTCGGAAATAATTCGTAGATACTGCTTAAAATACAGATGTTAAATTCGGAAAATCGAATAACAATCCTGAAGGTTTTTACAATGATCGAATGATAAAAAAGGGAAAAAGAAAGCAAAAAGGAACGAATGAGAAATGATAAAAATGGAATAAAAGAAAATCGAGATGTTCGGATCCATATGCAAATCGATAACGTTTGAGTTCCACACTTTTTTTGTAAACATTTAGTATAAAATCACGATTTTAATAATGCTTTTTCTCTGTCGGTGAAAACATTTGAATTAATGAAATGTCTTCTCGTATCCTCCCTTTTCTTGTCTTAGAAATGTCTGATTCATTACGTATCGTTTCTATTTATCTTCATTTACGAGTATATATGGAAATTTAAACATACAGAACAATATCTTTCATATATCTTATTTTATATATCTTATTTTCATTATTTCTAAAAATATAGAATATAGAAAAAAATATAGAAAAACTTTTTATACGATGCAGAGAGGTTTACAATGTAAAAATAATAATTTTTTTGGATTAGATAGAAAATGTTCAGAAATTTTAAACTCATATTTATATTCTTGAATTGCATATTATATTCTTTTCTATCGCTAATAATATAAAGAGGATTTTTAGTCAAATTCGTTGACTTCTATAAAAAACTATTTAATGTACTATACTATACTAAGAATATACATACTAAGAATTAATAAAAGAGTAAATAATTATATATTATAACAAATGAATATTCGAAATGATGCTATATTAAAATTATTTAATTACCCAAGTCTATATATACATTTCTTTGATTGATTAGTAAAGATTCTTTGTTTCATGTTCTCATATTTCTTTTTTTATATACAATATTTTATGTATTATATATCTAAATTTTATGTCTGTGTGAACAAGCTGGATATAAAATAATCAAGTCATAACGAAGTTGAATGATTTCAATTGCATTGATGCAAATAGGAACCACTTTAAAAATCTATTATAATGTGAGGTTTATTATTTATTATAATATATAAAAGCTGAAAATGTCTTTTATATAACAATAAATAAAGCAAACAAGTGATTTCATTGATACAATCTATATTTATTTTATTCGATATTAAAATTGTTATATTAAAAATTATTTTTACTATTTTAAAGGCAAAGATAATATATAATTGTTTAGGATAATGACAATAATATTTCTATTAATTTTTCTCTTTATTTCTAATATTAGTTTGTTTATTATCTATTAATCTATTTTACAATGTATACGAAAATATCAAATATATATGTGTCAAGATATGCGAAAACAATACCATTTTTAAGAAAAAAATTTAGAAGATCCTTGAAATTGTATATTTGTTAAAAACACTTCAATGGAATATCTTGGGATTTGAAATATTTTCCAGCTATACCAATTTCAACAATAATCAGCATCATTTTATTTGAGAAGAATTATTACAAACACTCGCAGATCCGTTTCTTGAGAATAACAAATTGTGGATGGTGTAGTCTTTCAGTTTAATTTTAGGAATTTTCTTTAGTTTTAGAAGAGTCGTTCAATCAGGAAGCTGATCCACGATGTGCTGCTTGTATCTGCGATCTCGCGAGATATGTATGAAGAAGATTTTAAACAATACGAACGTTTTTATATAATTCTTTCAAAATCAGAACTTTTTAAACCTTACTTACTACTTTTTCAACATCAGAACTTCACATCTTAGAATCTTTTAAACTCTTGAACGAACAGAACTTTTAGAATCTGCATTCAGTAATAAATATAAATCTTAATTAGTATATGAATTTTGTTCTTAATCGTTTTAAAATAAAATTTTATTAACAACAAACATTGTAATAAATTAATTTTATTACTATATATCATAGCTCTAGGAATAGGTTAAAGCTAACAATATATTTATTATCAAATATAATATATATTCTTATATACATATTCTTATATATATATTCTTTGATTTAATTTCGAAAATATATATATATATAGTGAAGACAATAATTTTAATCTTTGTGAGTAGTGTGATTATATACTTGTATATAGTATATAAAATTAATTTGAAAACATGCAATAATGAAAAAAAATTTTTTTGTAATTTAAAATTTGTAATTTAAATTTTTTTTTACCTTCTTTCATGTGAAAAAAAATTTTTTTGAACTGATAAAGTTCATATTAATTCTATTAACGATATGAATAAATATAAAATTGACTGATATATATTGATATATCATAATATATTGATAAATATATATTTCACATATATTGATAAATATATATTTAATAATTAAATAATATTTAAGAATTGCTAGTAAATTTTATAATAAATTTTAATTATTGATTTATTAATTTCATAACAAAATAATTCATCTTTTTTATATTTTAAAATTCTATTATCAATTGGCCATATTTATAAGTGGCAATATATCATATCCTGTATTGCATAATATCACTTCTATCTCTCAAATAGAAATTGCATGTATCTATGGTTGATATTTCAAGGACGGCTGTAAATATGTCACTAGGGAATACAGATCATTTGTAATATACATACATTATATGTAATATATTATCATGTATCAAAGATTCAGTATAGTAAAGCTATTTGGATTTCCACCAATATTTTTCTCACAGATATGTGAGAAAATTCTCATGTATTTTTCAAGAAATAAACCTTTTTTAAAACTTGTCAATATTCATATAAAACTATAAATATATATGGTAGATAATTCTTCAATATTTGTAAAAGTAATCGTTTGCACAAATTATTGGTGGTCAGCTTTATCATCGTCCCTTTTCTCTCGCTTCTATCGTATGAACGTATAACATCTTGGACTGATTTATAGTGATCCGATTGTCGTGCTCGATAACTGAAAAATTGAGAAGGCTTGCGATGATTGTGACGATTTGTCATAAGATGATTTATGAATCATTCGATGAATAAAATTCTTATTTCAGTGACGTATCATTTATATTCTAATTATAAAAAGAACTGTGAAAGAAAATTAATTATCGAATTATCGAACTTTCCTTTTAAAATTGTACTTATAGAATTCTTAATTATGTTAAATAATGAAATAAAAATTTAATTCATGACACAAATAAATGTATATTGTGTCTATTAAAGAATTAAATTTCATTTATTTTATTAACAATATTATAAAATTAAATAAAAGAAAATTGATAAAACTATAATTATTATATAAAAAATATATTAATGGAATCATTCCTTTATAATGAAATATTAGAACTCTTTATCTTATATCAAAATATAAAAATTAAACATTAGACGAAAATTATTAAAATTAATTAAAAATATGTACTAATGGTTAAGAATTATTGAATTTCTACTAAATAAAGACATTAAATTCAAAATTCGTAATAAAGATATCAATAATAATTTTTTTTTTACTTCAAAAAATATTTGATGAAAGAATATTGAAAGATAGTAAAATTCCAGACTATTGATTTCTTCTATTTCTTGAATTACACAAAGAATAAATTTTCAGATGGTAGCTTTAAACTTTTTCTGTATTCATTATTATTAACAATATATAAAATTAATATTGTATTATGTGAATTTACATACAAAAATTGAATATGAAAAGAAATTAATTAAATATTGCCTAAAGGATATAATAAAATATGATGTTTTTATTTGACATCAAATTATTGAATATCATAATTATAAAAAGTAATGAACTGTCATCTGTATCTTGAAAACGAAACTACTATCGAAATAAAAGAAAACGTAAGTTCAATTTTTTAGCTACAAAATATTTATTTTTCAACATAATCGCCGTCTTCAAAACATTTTTTCTGATAAGTTTTTTCATCAAATCTTTTGTCAAATCTCGAAAAATATTGCTAATTTGACATACTTTTGATAAAAGAAGTTTTCATAAGAAAGTTTTTTGAAAATGAATATCTTTGAGTGGTCTCTTCAATTCTAAAAGAAATGGAAATTTGAAGGAGTCAGATCTGAAGTAAGGCGCATACGAAATGACGATAATCAAATTTCAAGCTCGCAAGAGTCTCGTTCAAAATAATAAAGTTCAAAATTGTGAAGATGCAGCTGTAAAGAAAGTACTCGTGCAAAGCTGTATCTCATTTTGAAAATACGAAAATTCATTATTTTTCATCCATAAGTTCTCATATATTAAAGAACATATAAAAATTTTTGTGGTATTGAAGTGTATCATTGTACAATATACAATACAATAAAGATTTTTATTATCTAAATATCTATTCTCTGAATATCCTAATATACAAACGTTATACTAATCAAATATTCGAATTCTATTATTCGAATTTTCTATCTCTATTTATAATAATTTAAACAAATATCTTTTTTTTTATTTTTTTTAATTTATACAGCAATAGAAATAAAAGTTAATTTAAAATTGAATACATTCACATATTATATACAGTAATATTGAAATATAAATATATATATTTATATTAATTGAAATCGAAATTTAAAATAAAAATTAAAAACGGCGAAATTAGATTTGGCAAAAGTATATAATATTGGAAAATTCTTTATTAAAAAACAAAAAGATGAAATGGAAAATTATTTGCGAAGTGAATATTTCTTTACATATTAAAAAATTTAGCAGTTGTAAAATATCTGATATTTCTAATTTTATAATAAAATTCGTTTTTTATATCATTATATCAATTTTGTTATATTTGATTAAAATATAAAATAATTTATTTAGGAAAAGTTTATATTCCATTTTCCAAAAATTTCCTTATCCAAATGAATTTGTCTATTAGTTACGGTAATGGTGATTTTACTATATAATTATATAACTTTATTAAAAATTTTGATGTGAAAAAATAGGAATTTTGAAAAACTATATTTTAATCAATTGTTAAATATTAAATATGAATTATCGTTTTGAATAATATATAGAATCATAATATTTAGCGATAATCTATTTTATAATAAATAATTCCATATTATCGATTCGATTTATTAAACAATAAATACCTTATAAATAATTCTATCAAATCAAATGTCCGAATATTGATACGATATTAATATCGATATTTGTCTTATAAATGCAAATTTATACTAGATAGTTCGTTATGTTTATCATATCCATTATACTTATTATATCGAAACAGAACATGAACAAAAACATATTGGATGAAAAAAATGATGATTGAAAAATGATATATGGAATAAACGTATTTTTTTAAGATAAGAATATACGATTGTCATGTCATAAGCGAAAATACATTTTATAACTATATTTCAAATAGCAAATTTTTTCTGATTTTCTATAAAAATTTTTTTCTACCAAATTATTATAAGGAAAATTCTTCGTAGTGATTGTGAAAATCTTCCATATTTTATGTATAATCTAGAAAAATATATTTATATGATATAAATTTATATAATATAAATTATATGATATAAATATATTTATATATATGATTAAGTTACATTTGATGTTTATCGAACTACATTCATACATTTTGTATATTTTGTATAATTTTAAATCATTGATGACAATGACAAGAACTTCTTATTCAATATGAAAAGTATAATTTATGAAGGATCCTTTTTTTAAATAAATTAATTTGCATATTTATTTTTTGAAAATAATACTTATGTAGTTTTATTATTTAAATCAGTAATCAATTGTTTGCAACAATAATTTAGTGTTATTTTGTTGTTGGTTACTAGTTTATATATTAAATGTTTATATAAAAAAATATAAAGGAAACAAATAAATAGAAGTTAAAAATTTATTTTGTGATAAGAAAATTCCAAAAAATTCATTTTTTGCATTCTCTGTATAATGCATATACATATATTGTGTATTTGCAAATTTACATTCAAAAATATATACAATATATATATATTAATACAAAATAATATATTAATATATATTATTTGTCTTGTTTAACCATATTTTTCATATATTCATATGGAATCTATATTTAAAATAATCTATCAATGAACTCATAATTTCGATAATAATATACTTTCGATAATAACAAAATATAATGTACAACTAATTATGAATCATAATAATAATAAATCATAAAAATATGTTTTTACAATTTTAAAATGAATATTAGATATTTAATTTAAAATTGTAAAAATATGTTTTTACAATTTTAAAATAAATATTAGATATTTAATTTAAAATTCAATTTATGTTTGAAATAGTTCAATCGGATATATTTCAGTAATTAAATAACAAATTTAAAAAAAAAACTAATATAAAAAAATACTGCTGAAGAAAATTTAAATATCTATCATATCCTATAATTTGGAGCGGTTATTTTCAGTATATAAATTAATTTTTACACATAAATATCATCAGAAAATACAATCAGATATTGAATAATAAAAAATTGTAATATAATTTCTAATATATCATATCAATTGCAAAATATATTATTAATCCAATATCCCAAATATATGCATATTTTTCATGGATAAATGCATGATTATCGTGTATAAACATTCCATATCAACTTTACAATAAGCCATTTATAGTGAATATTATAATTATTAATTTTAAGTTTGAGGTATTAATCTAATTCTTAATAACAAAAAATACTGTTGTTGAAATTTATCAGCAAATTTGTAATATTTTAATGGTTAAATATTATGAATAACGCTAATGATGTCATTCTTAATGAAGAACATTTATGATGATTTGTAATGAATAAATTTTCATTTAAAAAAAAAAAAACAAAAAAATTAATAAAAAATAATATTTTCACAATTAAACTTGCATCGTAAAGATTTGACAGCGAGTTATAATGCATTATTGATTAGTTTAAAAAAAATCTAAATCATTGACAATAGAATTTTTTGAAAATGAAAAAACTAATGATTAAATTATAAACAAAATGTATTCAAGTTAATGATGACTATATAAACAAAAATGTAATTTTTATTGTAATTTATGTATATAAAGTTTTTTTATATTATATTTCAGTCTTGTTTTTAATTTAAAATAAATTTTAATTAAAAACATTAATTAAAATAGATTCTAATCTAAATCTAATTTTACTGATAAAATAATATTCGTGTTTTCAAAATATTTACAGTTTTTTTTCTTGAAACCTATAGTAATAAACAATTGCTTAAAAAATTACGCTAGAAATATGGTATTTTACAAAATTAATCGATTGTTATAAAACCATATTTTAGAACCGATTTAATAATAACAATATATAATATTATATATACTATAACATTATATATTAATTTCAATTAAAATTTACATATATATTTTAATAAAATAGACTAATTTCTAAAAATTAAACAAGAAATATTTTATCTATTTTTAAATTTCTTTTAGCTATTTTGTAAATATACTTATCCACAATATATTCCTTCCAAGAAAAAGAAAATGTTATTTGCCATTACCATGTTGTATTTTTGAAAGTCAATTCAAATTAATTACTATCTACCGAAAAAATTATATGATTTTGATCTAGTTGCTATTTTTAGCAACGATTACTGATTTTAATGAATGTTTCCGTCTCTAATTGGTGTATTCTAGATAGTTTGTGCACTTTTAATAACGATAATGTTGACAAATGATTTGTTATAATTGCTTGTTATAAACCTTGTTTGTTAACGAGATAAGTACAACCTGCAAATAATATTTCGCTAGTCCAATGTTTTCAAAGACAGAAGAATAACAGTAATTTATTTAATGTTGCTTTCTGTCTTTTTTCCGGCTAAATTATTTTAATTGGAAAAATTTGAACGAATTTGGCTTATTAGATAGGAATTAATATGATAAAATATGAAATATATATTACGTCAATAACAGTATTTAATACATACCTGATTTTGTAATCTTTAAAATAATTTTTACATTTGAATGCATTAAATATCTAAACTAGAAATCATAGTATTTGAAAAAATCAATTTAAAAAAATGGAAATTTTTTAACTTTGTACTTTTACAATATTTATTTTGACATTAATTGATTCTATGAATTCTGCTAAACAAAATGGTATAAATAATTACTAGATTATTAACATAATTAAAAGTTATTAACATAGTCTAAATATAGTATCTCAAAAAATTGATACATTTTTTAAAATATGATAATTTTTTAAAAATTGGACTTCAATTTTTTTATTGAAATTTATAATCAGTTAATGCAGAAATGTGCAATAGATAGAAAAATGTAAAAATTTTTAGATTTTAGATCAAAACTCGTGAAAAACTGCGATTTTATTTTTAAACGTTACTCATAGCAACGTTAATCAATTTCAATAAAATATATAACTAACAAAATTACAAAATATATTTTTCAAAATTTTCATTAAAAGTTGAAAAAGTTAAAAAAAAGTCTTTCATTATTTTTTTTTTTTTTTTTTTTTTTG
>NW_006263363.1:255631-258115 GCF_000469605.1 Apis dorsata
TTTACACGTTATTTAATAAATTAATCTATTTAACTTTTTAAAAAAATTCCATCATTTAATTCATTTTAAAAAAATCATCATTTCTTAGAAAGTGTACCAATATTTTTTAAATCATTGTATGTTTAAATAATAATTAAAGAATGAAAATATTTATTTTTGCTATTATATTTTCCTCATTAAAAAATTCTATAAGAAACATACATTAAAGGATACTATTAAATTAAGGTCTATTAAATTCTAACAAATAATGTAATTACCTTGTTAAGGACAAAACAAAGATTTGTGAAGCGATTAGATAGCTTGGATATTTTTCAATAGTAATTTATGAACGAGTACACTTCCTTAACGCTTTTCAGATTCTCAATCTAAATAGAGATATAGTAACAATGATAATCATTTTATACTTGTGCGACAGAGCATTGTAGAAACGCAATAGAAGTGCAAGGATCTTGATCTTCACGCGTTATGACCTTCGAAAGTACCCTTCAATTATTATTGATTATTGATTCTTCTAAGCTCTTCTTAATTTGCGTTTTCATAGAAAATAATGATTGGAGGAAAAATCAAGGCCACAGTCTTCTAAATCAAATCAATCAGAATAGAATAGAATAGAATAGCGAAGAAGTAGAATTCAGCAACTATACAGTTCGCATCAGAGTATAGTTAGAATCATTACAATTATCAATCAGTTAAAATAAATCATTTATTCACTCATAAAATTATATTTTATATAGTCCTACGACAGTAAGTAATCCTTCGGATAATAGCATCAATTCAGGCATCACATTTATATAATATTCAAAATCATTCAATTTAGATTTTTTTTTAACATACTTAAAAAAAATAAAAAAGATTTAATTTTTTATTTATTTTTATATTATATTGATTTTAATATTATGAAAAAAATTTTGTAAAATAACTGTGAAAATAACAACAATATTAAGTTCGTTCCATAATAAAAAAAATATTTCTTAATATATCAAATATCTCGAAACAAAAGATAAATATCATATTCAAGTAATATGAGTCAATTTACTTTTATATTTTCTAATTCATTCTAACTTATCTTTAATGTTATTTTATCACAAATATATTTATTATTTGCATCAGCATTTTATTTTGAAATTTTTTATTAAGGATATAAATGAATTTTATTAATATCAATTTTATTACAACATAAAAGAAATATATAATTCTTTTCTTGTATTAGCTTAAAAAGATTCTATTTCAAGGTTTAAAAGGTAATAAAATGAAGAAAATTCGAAATTCTTCTTATTCTAGAAACTTTCCTCTATTGTATACACCCTTCTCATCTTTTTTCCTTTGTAACAGTTCCTTTGAAATGGAAAAACTCGACGGTTACCTTTAAATTTTCTCTGATAATTTATTTCCTGTGATATATTTCCGAAATCAAATTTAAATAAATAAATACAATTTTTAAAATCCTGCAATTCTTTACTTGAAATAAGAATAAAAAGTAATAAATATATCTATAAAATATTTTAAATAAAGTAATAAATGAATTTAAAAATGAAAATGCAATTTAGAATCTTTTTCATCAACCTTTTTCATTGTTACAATTCAAACTTCTCGTTTAGATTGGAATTACAATTTCAACTACGATGAAAATAGACATTTGAGATGTTACAAAATACGCATGAAATGCTGGACAGATTGCAACGAAATTCCTATAGTCAGAAAATGTCTTCAGTAACTGACAGCTTGCGCGCTGTTTTAACAAAACATATTGCTTTTTGCTCGGTGTTTCTCATTTTGAAGTAAATTTACAAGTTATAGTTTATCAACAAGAATAATAATCTGTATAATATTTATAATACTTTGTCTTTTTAAAATTATTTTATGCAGTTTTCATTATATTTTTTATCTTAAATAATAAAACTTTATATGGAATGTAAACAAAATATTAATGTGTTTGGGATGTTAATATACTCTTTGGAAAGTTGATTTTAAAGACCAAAACATATATAAAAGTTCGTATAAAAAAAACAAAATAGAAAAGAATGAAATTGTTTTGTCTCTATTACATTATCATTGCATTCTATTTTCATTTTCATTTAACAAGCAAATTTGTTTAAATAAATTGTTTATAATTTAATAAGTAAGTCTTAATTGACATTTTTGCATATTAAATTCTTTATTTGTTTTGGCTTCTAAAAGCTTCAACGTATATATTATTAATATTTTGTATATATAAACTGATATATAAAGTTAAAAAATATAAAATATAATTAAGTATAATTTTAAATGTATTTTTTTTTAATGAAAATTTTAATATTAAGAATATCTTGATAGATCAAGAAGATTATTATTTATAAAGATTAAAATTTTCATTAAAATTTTTCCATTTAAATATACAAATAAATTTTTGATATTTTTCATGATATTAAGAAATGTTTTAAATAAAAATTATAATATATATATTAATGTTTTAAATAGTTCTTTTTTAAATTATATAATCTAAAT
>NW_006263363.1:258311-262633 GCF_000469605.1 Apis dorsata
TTTTATCACATGTCCACATTTTCGCTTTTATTTATAAAGCGAATATGTAATGATGTATGATTTATATATATATATATATATATATATATATATATTGCAATATTATATTTGTGAAATATAAAATTATATATTTATAAAAATTATTTTTTACAATAATCATAAATACTATAGATGTTGTGATAAATTACTATGATAAATATAATTAGTTATATTTATATAATTAATATAATGAATAATATAATTAATATTATCATAAATGTATCGAATTTCTCTTAAACATATAACAATAATTATTTGCAATTCTTTAATATGCAAATTGTTTTCCACTTGAGTAGATACTTCGTTTTCGAATTTAATGGTTAAAACGGAAGTTTGCATAATCGTTTAAATTTGAAGGTTTGCACAATGCTTGGCAGTAACTAATTAAAGGAGAGTTTAAAATAGCTTAGGAAGAAAGTTGCTAAACTTATACCTTCGTTCAGATCAATACTTTCTAAACTCTTAGCCAATACTTCCAGAGAATAATTCACAACCTGTGCCCCAAGCTTTGAAATCACGATTGCAAAAAAAAATTTCAATTTACAACACTTCTTTAGATCTTCTTATTAATTTTAAACTTTGGGCTACAATTTTGTTCATAATTAATTCACGTTTAGCTTGTGCTAGTAATTAAGTCTTGGATTATAAACTAAGGAAAGTAATATTTAATATATTTAATATATAAAAATATTTTCAATGCAATTTCATTCAATAATGTAATTGTAATAAAATAATATAATAAAATAATGTTATATCTTTTGAAAGAAAGACAATATTAAATATATTGTTTCAATAAAACTGATTTTAAAATTTATGTTGATTAAATATTTATTTTTATATTAAATTATTTACTTTTGTATACTAAATTATCAAATCAAAACCATGTATTAAATATTTTATTTTTTTAATTAGAACATCAGAAAAGCGGAATTAGTTTTAGTTAACCAAATTATTATAAATTAATTTAATTATTATAAATTATTATAAATAGAATGAATAATCATGTATGTATATATATTATATAATTTATTATTTACATATAAAATATTTAACTTTAGCTATTATATATCTCAAAAATAATTAATCTGATATTATACATATTAAACTATTATCAATATTTATTAATTTGTATATAAAAAAATATCTCAATTTATAGAGTGTCTCAAAAATATAGAAATATTATTAACTGGAAATTTCTAAAGTAATTTCAGAAAACATTTTTCTTCGTTATTAAAAACTTTTGCTACGATTTTGTTAACAAGTTATTCACAAAAAATATTGCTTCAAAAATTTCCAAGTTAAGATGTTTCCATATTTTTAGAATATTCTGTAGTTATTATAATATTATAATAAATAAAAAAAATATCAAATAAATATTGCAATATTATAATCTTTATAAAATTGAAAATTTATAAAAAAAACTTGTCCATAAAAAATTAAGGATAATCTCGAAGATTTTGAAAAAAAAGAATTAATAAAAAATTTATTCTCATTTTAAAATTTTCTTTAAATTATCTATATATATTAATTATTTCTAAATTGCAGCATATGTTACAATTCGAAAGTATTGGAAAATACTATGACAGTCTATATCTTGTCATTTTAGTACGAGAGAAATTGATGTATATTAAGATTACTTTGTACTTTATTTTGAGACTTTCACAATTAATAGTGGAACCAGATAAATTCTGATTTAAACAAATCTTTAAACAAACCTTACAGAAAAAAAATATTTTATAAAGCAGAGATTCGAAAATTCCAAGTTATCTTAATTTTATTATTCAATGATTCGACTCATCAATTGTAAACAGATGCATGTAGGAAAGAAATATATTCATTTATCAGATAATATTTTCTGTGAGATTTTCTAATAAATTACGATTATTGCTTGAAATATTTTGTCGTATTTCTATTTTTTTTATTATATGTATTGAAAAATTAAACTCATTCATATCTAGTTGCCAAATACAATTTTGGCAACCATCATTTGGGAAAATTGAAGAAAAATTCAGAAGAACAATACTTTAGAAGAGTTTGAAAAAAAGAAAATTAGACAAAAATATATTTTTTACTTTTTAACACTAGCATAGTAGCAATAATTATTATAATATAAATATTAATTTGTACAAATATATATAATAAATATAAAATTAAATATAACGAAACTAATATACTAAATACAGATAAATTAAAAAAATAAATTAAAAAAATAAATAAAGATGTAAAATAGCAATATGTTTTATTAATTTGATTCTATCCAGCCAATAATGATCTCTCTTATATGCAATAACAGTTAGTGACTCGGAATGAATTATAATTATCAAGCATATCTCGAGGTAAATCTTATCATATAAAATATATTTAAGATGTTTGTTTAGTTCTGATGATGCAAATAATGCTAATGAGAGCACTCAAAGTGTTTAATAGTTCGATATCTCAATGCACAGACTGATCGCAATACAACAATTCGATCATGATGGTAACACCTTAACGAATACTACAGTTCGAATAATAATCGGTCAATTGGGAATCGGTATTGACAAGGTGTAACATCATAAATTATTAAAATATATTATTTTTTTACAACATAAATGATTAATTAATTAATATATAATATTATCTATAATTCATATATTCATCTATAATTCATTTGTCCTCAATCTGAAACATTAAACATTCAATGTCTTATGAAATACGGAAATAAGGAATTTGATTTTCTTAAGATCATTTCTTAAAAGATTATGTTATAATAAAATATTTTTGTGTATGTGAAATATAAATAATTTTGTATGTAATGAGATATAAATTTTTACAATTAAAATAAAATTTTTGATGTATGTTTTTTCTTTGACATTTTTTAAATTTGCAATATGTAACATAGCTTTCTATAACATAGTTATAGAAAATAAAACGTTCACAAAGGATAATTACAAATCAATAATACTTTCAAACATAATTCTCAAATAAAATTCTCAAAAATAATACAAAATTTTTACAAAATTTTTGTAAAACTGTTCTGTTTATTTCTTTAATAGAAACATTTTTCATTAACAAATTCTTATACACTCGAAAAATTACATAAAATTTAACACGAATTATAATATATCATTTTTGTATACAAAATTAAAATTACAATATTTCGAACTAAAATCATTAAAAAATATTTTAAATCTTTGTTTCTCTTTGCTAAAACTTTTTTACCATCAGTTGTTTTTACCATCATTCATGAGAAAATATTATCAAACTCGAACACCTATTCTTCATCTATTGATGCATACGCCCGCATCCAAGCTGGCTTCCGACGAATGCGCGATCCCTCGAACATTTATATTTCATGTTCTCTATATATCAGAAATGAAAAGAACAGTTGAAAGTTTCAACAGGAAATTAACGGAGCGACAGCTTTTGGATAATTCCCGTGAAACTCAGCGGTCATGAATACACAATAATCTTTGTCGCTTTTATTGTGCATTTTTGTTGACGGTTTGCCGACCGGAAAGGATAATTTGTCGCGCAACAGAGAGAACGATTCGCAATTGATTGACTGGTAGTTTGTGATTTCTGATTTTCTAACACAAACACAGAATTTTTACGCAGATATTTTAAATTTGTTTATCATCATGTAATTTTGAAAAAAAAAGCTTTTTTTAACGTATTTATAGATTTTTTTTCTTTCTTTCTTTCTTTTTTTTTTTCTTTTTTTGTTAGAGATTTCATATTGATCATGATTATAAATATTGAGTTATAAGAAGTGATAAGTGAAAAATTTATGAATATAAAAATCAATATTAAATAACCTTAAAATTATTTAAACTTTATATATATTAAAATATTAAAAATATTGTAATATATTTTATAATATTATAATATATAATATTTTTTAATATTATAATTTATAATATTAAAATTCAAATTTCTAGTAAATTTTTTTATTTACATATATTATATATATTAATAATTTTATTATTTACTATTAAATAATAATGATTTATTCATTAATCACAAAATTTGATAAACCAATAATTACTGACATATTCATTTATAATTACTGTTATATTCAATACAATTACAATATTAAGTTTAGAAATATTTTAAATATTAATTTTAAAATTTAAAAAACAAACATTTTTCAAATATAGGAATAATTGCATTTATATATTTCTTTTATTTTATAGACTTCTATAAATAATTGAAAAAATAAATATTTTATATTTAATTATTGTAGCTATTAAAATATATTGATTTTTAAATTTAAATTAAAATAGAACATAAAATATAATTAT
>NW_006263363.1:262806-265300 GCF_000469605.1 Apis dorsata
ATAATAATAAAATATCATTTTAATTTTCATTTTAATAATATTAATTAATTAGATCATAATTATGATTATATATCAAAACATAATTAACTATTAATTTTTTATATAATATTATAATTTATTTTTCTAGTTTTAAAAATTTGTTTTTTTTTCCCGAAAACTATTCATATAGAATATAGAAAGTTAAAAAATATTCTAAGAGAAAAAGGGACACAATGTATTCTAAAATATTAACATTCAAAAAAAAAGAAAAAGAAAAAAAGAATAAGTAAGGAATTTAGTATCTGCAATAATGTTTGAGAAAAATTGATAATTAAATATATGAAAAAGTTAAAATATTTTACCGATTTCAATAATTTTGAAATATCTCATAGAGAATGAGATTTTGAAAAACTTTTTTTTTTTATATATATATCTTAGCTTCGAGCTTTGCTTTTATAAAAAATATTACTATTATACTAAATTTCATTTAGCATAATACCGTCAAATACATATGCGTTTATGATAACATGTACATTACATGCAACTGTTATTTATCAATTATTTAAACACATTATGACGATTAGTATCAAGAATAGATAACGCGAATATATAACTATAGTTAATATAAAAGTTCCAAAAAAGATACTTCTTCTCCAATTTCGATGATTTTTAAATATATTATAGATTATGATATTCTGAACAATTTTGTGCATATAATCAGGAGTTGATCTTAATTTTTGAAATATACCTATGTATATATATATGTATACATAATAAAGTATGCGACTGCTATTTATCAATTGTTTATATAAATACATCACAATAGGTGACATTCAAAATATAAAACTTATCATTATATTTATTTATCCATAAAGATTTTGGATGTTCCATATATCCTTCATTTCTCCTTATATAAAATTAATTTCTTTTTTTTTTTTTTTTAATTATTTTAAAAACCTGTCAATCCAAATCACATTCCATTTTTTTTCATCTAATGTCTAATTTTTGTTAATAATTATTTTCGAATATCACAATAATAATATAAACTTTTATCCAGGTTAAATTTTCTTATCTGTAAATGATTTTTTTTTCAAGATTTTCTGTGCACATATTTTTTTTGGCAAATGCCAAACATACTTTCTCATGTTTTGTTGTTAATCATAACTCTATTTTTTTTTGTTTGTTTGATATATAATGTTACTTGTTTACAGCACGCGACAAATATTTTGAATATTAATTTCTATCCCAACTTTGCAATTTTTCTAATAGCACAAAAGTTTGTGAAGTGAAATATGTAATATTGCTCTTCTCTTCCATTGTTTTTTCTTTTTATCATAGGCATTTAATAAATCTTTTAATAAATTATAAATAACTTTACAATTCGATTAATTTTTTTCGCAATATCTGTAATTGTTTTTAAAGTAAAAATTGTTTTTATTTCATTCTTACTCACTTTATTTCCATACCGTCAAATACTATGAAAATACAATCAATTCTTTTATAATATTATAATCTGAAAATGATTTCTATATGTGATTTCAATGAATACGATATAAAAATTATTATTTTTTATTTATTTAATTATTATTCATTTTTATTCATTATTATTTTATTTATTTAATCATTAATTAATTATTCATAGACAATTTTCATATAACAGAAATGTTTCATATTGTTTTTATCGAGATTTCTATGATTTGTATTAATTCTGTATTAATACACTAATTCCGCTTAATACACTTGTTAAAAATGAAAAAAATATAAAAAAATAAAATATAAGAACATAAATATAAGAATATAAGAATATAAAAATATAAGAATATGTGTGTCATCTATTTTGTATATAAATTATCAATAGATTCATATGTTCTCATCATAATATGAATGAATCTTTAATACGTCATAGAATATATGTTACATGATACATTCACTACCACTATCGAAAATCAGTATATTTCTTTCGCATGAATGTATAGTGATAATTCATCAATACATGCCGAAACACTATCTACGAGAACATACAGGACGTCATATATTAACAATGGTTAATATTAATAGCGAACGTTATTATTATTATTACTATTTTAATACGACATAAAATGAATTAATCATTATAGGAAAGTTAATTGCAAATAATCTTAAAAAGCAATAATTATTAACTAAACTTGTTAATTGTCTAAAATCTCGAGAAATAAAAAATATAGAAAATGTAAATAAAAATGTATCTTGTGTATATCATTATTTTGTCTTTTATCATATATATTCATATTTTCTTTAAGAAAATTCATGTTATAATACCAATTTATGTTATGTATTTGTAAAAAATATTTTTACATTTTTTTTGCATTACCATAATTGTAACAAGAAAAATTAAAAACGTACGCTATCTTCTTATCTAAGAGTAAATAAATAACAGTTGTATGCTGACGCATACGTTATCACTAACGCATATATATATAATAGGTAAAATATAATATAATAATAACTATATATATAATAATATAATAATACTATA
>NW_006263363.1:265579-290509 GCF_000469605.1 Apis dorsata
AATTTTTTACAAATTTTGAAAACAAAGGCTTATATGTAGACGAAAATTTTGTTCTGTATAATGTTATGTTCTTTCTTGGAATATAAAAATTTTAAAATTATAAAAATCTATAAAATATATATCTTTTATATATAATTATTTATAATTACTATATAATTTATTTAAAAAAGTAAATCTTACATTGAAAAATTTTATAAGTAGATTTGAGCAATAATCAATTATATTTTAACATTATTATTATTTTTTGTAATTGATTACAAAAATAATTATAATAATTATAATTATTAATTATTATAGAAAGTAATCAAAATATCTTATACAACATTAGTAATTTGTAATTATTAATCGATAATTTAAATTATTACATATGCATATAAAAATGAAATTTACTGAACAAAAAAAGTTTAATATTATAATTTTCAAAGAAGCAGAATATTGCTAATAAGTTGAAATAGTTTTAATTCAAAATTTTTAACATATTTTCTATATATATATACACTAATACTCTATAATTTTCAATGTTTCTTGAAAGTAATGCAATTTTTCCGAATTTTATATACATACCTATATAATATAATAATAAAATAAACAAATATTTTATTTAATTATATAAAAAAAATCAATCACAATCTTTCTATCTGGATCAATCTATTTATATTTTTTTATAAATTTATGTTAAAAATATAAAATATGTGACAAAACGATAGCGCACGTATGAAAAAATAAAGTTTGTTTGAGAAGAAAATACTTCCTTTATGTATTTTCATATGTTGAATCCGATCATAAAAATTATCTATCACATTAAATTTATAAGATAAATAGATAAAAAGATGGATTTTTGTTATATTCATGAAATTATTCCACAGAAAGAGATTTTATTTTTAAATATTTTTTCGAACTACATCATATAATATTATCTTTTATCTATCCAAATACAAATTTGATTTATCATCATAGGATTCTTTTTTTTTTTTTTTAATCAAAATTTAGTTGTTTAAAATTATTTTATTTTTAACTTATTGACAAAAAGAAAAAAAGGAAATTTATGACGATTTTGACTTACTTTCTTAAAACAGATTAATGAACTGAAAATTTTTATTTATGATTTTTTAAATATCAAAACAAATTTTTTTCAATAAGTTTTTATTTATATGCGTTAAAAATAAGATGCGTTAAAAATAATTTCAAAGTAATATATTTTGACAAAAAATATGCTATTATGATTATTTTTCACATATATTTTTCATATAAACGAATAAAATTAATAAAAGTTAACTATAGTTGATTTTTTTTTATACTATAATATTAAAAGGATACTTTATATGGTACTCATGTAAAATTTCCATTAATTGCATTAGTCTTGAAAAATATTGAAAATCATAATATACTACTATTTTGTAGAGAGGAATTTTGTATTATATAATTTTGTATAATATTTTGCTTGTGAATAGCAACTAACTATAAATAAGTATTATGAATTAATATCCACTAATGGAAATTTTTTATATATAACACTTTCTCTTCTTCAATTTCTATAGAGATCATTGTCGTATACACTAATAATAAAATATAACAAAATACAGATTATTAGATGAAATGTTTAAAATGAAAATTAAAATTAATATTAAAGCAAATTATACTTACGTTGAAATAAATAAACAATTTATTTTAATTATATTTCAAAATTATGCAAAAAATAAACATCTTTCTTCAAAAAATATATATATTATTTTTATTACTGATTTTATTATTTCTATTATTATTAATAAATTACATAATTTATATTTCAAATACACAATTACAAATAAATTATTTCATATAAATTTTCAATAAACTTTTCATAATTAATTATTATTGAATTAATCATAATTTTTAATTATAGTGGTTGTAATTCTTTCAATTATTAATCAATAATTAGTGATTATTTAGTCTCATAATCATAATTAATAAGATGATATTGTATTAATTATAATTTTTAATTAAATTACGTTTTATCCAACTCTAGTTATAGAAAAGCAATAAAAAGTTTTTATGTATACAAAAAAATAAAAAAATGATTTATTTAGAAAAAATAAGAATGTATATAAATAACAATCTTTATATCTAAATAATCATATGCCAACTGAAGAAATGTTTTACACTTTTTAAAACAAAATTGCATTATTTTAACTTAACTGCTGTCTTTCATATATGCATACACATTCTTGTTTTATTTTTTCAAATTTTTAAGTTTTTAAATTAAAGATTTTAAGATAATTGAAAATCGCATTGGATAAAGTGAATTTAAAATAGAGTAATTTTAAATAGAGATAAATAGAGATAAATTTTAAAATAGAATTACTTTAAAATTTAAAATAAAGAAATTTCTTTTTCCGTTTTTACTTCTTAGCATTTTATTTGTGTTTTACTTCATGAATTTAATTAATTATTATTCAATAAATAAGCTTTAAATCGATATTTTTGTATTTCAATTTTTATTAATATTTTCTAGAATATATCCTTCAAAAGTCCCGAATATATTAACATTTTGTATAATATTTGCGCTTACAATAGTGTAATGAATGAAAGTTTAATAGCTGCGTGTATGTAGAATGCTCTTCAATACATGTTATAACAAGTGTTATATTTGTGCGTGTAGAAACTAGTGCTTATATCATTTGTATTTTCTTAATAATAAGTGTATTATGATACACATGTCTATACGAGAGTTAAGTCTCTCACAATGTGAAGTTAGATAATATATCCGACACTCAAACCACGATGCGTAGTTACAAAAAAACTATCTATTCGACGATCAAAATATGACGTGTTCATAACGAAGAATTAATTAAATGTAATTTTTCTTCATTTTTGTTAAAAGATTTCTTCGGAAATCCTTTCTAGAGTTTAATAAAATAAGAGGATCGCTGCTCCCAGAGAAATACGAAAATAGCCAAGACAACGTCGTGATCGGTTCCTTTATTGTAATACTCTCAAATTCGAGGAATCCTCTAATATCACACAAAGAACCGATGATAATCAAGAATTAATTCTATGTTTATCATAAATCTTCTTGATCATAGAATGATACTGGATACTGCTGAAACAGTTATGTTTGGATATATCACTCATCAAATATATTGCATTCCTGATAGACTGGAATATTTTAAATTATATACAAGCTCAAATATCATTTTCTCAAAAGCAGTACATTATAAACAGCATCATTTCTAGAACTTCTGTTTGATTTAATGAGTTGAGTGATAAAAAATAATAGAAAAAGATTCTATTTAGAAAATTTCTCCGAATACGCATGTCATAAATCTCGCGAATATGACACCTATCTTGAATGACTCGCGTTTAAAATAATATTCATAATATACAATTAAATTATTTTTATAGACTACTGTTCGTTATATTTACATAATGTTTTGATTATTTTTTAGTTTATATAAATTTTCATCAATAATAAATGATAATTATAATTAATGATTATAACTCTTGTATAATATATAATAATTAATAATTATAGTCTTTGAATCATTATTGCTTTTCATGTGGATCCTGATAAATTGATGCGCCTTTGATCTCTATGAAGTGAATTCAAATCCTCCACCAGTAAAATACAAATTTTCGATAGACTTAATGAAGATGTCTTAATTAACATCTATGCGTATCACATCATCCTTTCCCGGATGCATTTCTATAATACGATTCAATCGTAATAGTGATAGATTTTCCTCCTTTATTATTTTATGCCTACTTTATCTCAGATATAATTATCTTAGGTACAATGCTTCCATTTGTTATGTTGTTGGAGCTGGTGCAAATAATCTCAAAAGTGTTATTGCAACGCTTAAAGTAGTTGAAATCGATTCAAGCAATACATCTTGACATCAAGATAACGTCAAGATATGTTAGAACAGTTATTAAATGTTCAGAAGTCAATAGATTGAGATCTTTGGAATAGGACAAGATGAGATACAATGGTCGAGAATTCATACAAGCATTTAATCGCGTTAATATTGTAGATAATTCCTCAAACGTGAGATGCGTTTCCCCTATTGTTAGCGTTCTCATAGTAAATGTCATTTGGAACGATGCTTTCTCACAATTCACCGAAATGTGGATTATAGTATCATCAATCAATGTCTTCCTTGATTACAAAATCATAAATTGGTTATTGGTTTTTCTCAAAAAATTCGCGGATATTGTGTAATTCGTTTTGAGCGCCCATGAAATTCCATTATCTAAATAAATTTCGCGATACCGATTCTGACGCAAAAGAAATCTACTGAAACAGTTTAAAAAAGATTTTGTTGCAAGGTTTCGTTGTGATTAATTCTAAATTAATTGTTTCAGATAAACAAATAATGCACAAGTAGGCCTTTGTTGTCATTCTACTCTGCACATTCACTCCTTAACATAATTTAATTAACTTCGCTCTTGTCTTACAATAACGAGTGAGACTCGTGGTAAGAAATTTGGGCCAAAAACAATAAGTATGAGCTTGGCTCGTAATACTTCATTCGGGACAAACGTAAACAATATGAATCAGACTTGTGATTCAGTTTTTCTTGATTTTTTCTTACTTCTGTTACATGTAATTTTATTACGTTCATACCTTTGGCTTATAATTCTCTATAAAATTTAAACAACATATTAGGGTCCCATAAGTTTCTTTCTTTTTTTTGATATGAAATGAATAGATGATATTTGTTGTTTAAGGTTAATTTATTATGTTATATATATATAGAACCATTCTGCTCTATCATCTTCTTCCATCTCTCAGGAAGTTTCATTATTTCTTTTTTCCAAAATTGTTGGGATTTATTTGCAAAATATTGCTCGAGGTGGCTTTTTATTTCGCTTACGGATTCATTATCATTTATCATGGAAAGAATTTTTTTAATAACAGAAACAAATAATAGTCGGATAGAGCAAGATCTGGAGAAAATGCGATAGAATGTCCCAATCAAACTATAACAGCTTTTCTCTTATAGTCAATGCAATATGCGGTTTTGCATTGTCGTGGTCTCATCAGTTCTCTAATTTTGTTTTTCTGCTATGGCGTGTTTCAATTTATCAAGCTGATTTAAATTTTTCAAAATTGATGGTTTCACCTTGAAAAAAGAGTTCATAGTAGACTACATCTTTCCAATCTCATCAAATGGATAAAAAAACTTTCTTTGGGTGAAGTCCAAGCTTTGCAACAGTTGAAGATTTATTGTCCTTAAATCAAGTACGTTTTCGATGCACATTTTGATATAAAATCCAAATCTCGTTTTCAATGACAAGCCTCTTTAAAAAAGAATCTCTTTCATATCGCTGGAGAAGGAAATCACATGTAGAGACGCGATTCATAAAATCGGTAACTCAATAGCTATGGAATCCAAACTTCACATCGATTGACATATCCCATCTTAGTCAAGTGATTATCTACCATTTTTTTGGAAATGTTAGTGGTATCCACTATATATCTTGCACTATATCGCGGATTTTCAGCGAGCATGAAACTTTATAAAGTCAGTATTTGTCGTTGCTGGATAGCCGCTACGATCTTCATCTTTCAAGTCAAAATTATTAGCTCTAAATCTCTTAAACTAATTATGGATGATCGTTATAATATCATTATAATATATAATATATACAATAATTATAGCATCATTCTTGTAAACAGTATAAATCTTGTCTGAAATATCATTTGCACTATCACTTTTTTTAAAGCAATAAAGCATAACATGCCACAAATGTTTCCTTTGACTATCCATATTGAATGGTATAAAAAGAAGTTTTAAAAGATTGTATTACCAACGATGCCATAAAGGGCTAATAAATAAGTCTGCATGTTCATATAAAAATAACCATTAAAGTCATTCCTAGCGTGGTGCGAAAGAAACTTATGTGACATTCCAAGATATTTTGGGCAAGCTCAAACACATGGCTATTAAATAGCTAAATGGCTCGACGCGTGATTAACTTTCTGTTTATTGTGGCTGGAGCAATTAACAGATAGCACAAAGGATTAATGAGAAACGATTTGGCTTAATCGCCCATGTTTTTAAAAGGTGTTTCTGTTGCATCGTATATATATATATTTATATAATACATTCGTATATTTCTTAGTTGCATGTGGCCAATATTATCTACAAATTAACAAGACGAATTTGCAATTGGTGTGTAACAATCGCTCGCAACGCACAATGACCTTCATAATGAATTCTCCTTTTGACAATATATAATGGGATGTTGCTATTCATACAGCATATTTAAGGAATTGATAATAGAAATAAGGAAAATAGCGATGAAAATAAAGATATAGTAAAAGAAAATGAAAAATAAGAATAATAGACAATGAAAGCACGTTATTGGAATTTAAGGTTTGCTCTCAATAAGAAAGATGAAAGATATCAAACGATATTTTATTCTGATATTTATCTTGACAAACCGAAGATGCATTTTGATAACTGCTTTATTATTAAAATATCACAAAACAGCAATATAGACTTTAATATTCAATAAATTTTCTTTCTTTATATATTTATATATAAAAATATATAAAATATTAAAATATAAAAGTTTTATATGTTAATTTGTGTGTGAAATCATTTTAAGCTGTAAGAAATTCACTGAACAGATGCGGAAAATCGTCTGGAATTGTTGATTCGAGTGAAAAATGCCTGGAGCACATTAAAGGACACTAATTTCGTATAGAACCTCACGGGATAGTTCGAGAAAATCGAAAATTTATACTTTTTTCGAAAAAATGTCCACTTTGTAATTTCGGAAGAAAATGGATCGTTTATTTCAATGTTTAAGTGATCCAGAGCTGGTCAATTCTTTATTAATTTAGAGCGCAATGATTATGAACTCGCCTCGCAAGACTTTTAACAATTGAAGATTCGCTCGATGTCCATTTTTGCAATTTTAATCTAGCCAATCGTAGAAAAGCATTTATTTCTCTTCTAATTGTGTTTGCTTCTTTCATACCCATATCTGCTTTCGTTAAGAGATCGTTAACATAAAAATCGCGTAATATCGATTGATTCGTAGCGTCGCGTTATTATCTTGTTGCTATAGATTCTTGAAGGTTTTCTCTCCATAATTGTATTATAGGGATCGCTGATGGGATACTATAAATACTTGAAACATTTTCTTGATATCGGCATTTAAGATGATGGCATTTAAGCGATATATATGAAAACGATATATATGAATATGATATATGATTAGGATTGATAAGAAATTTTGGATTATTAGCCCGACTTATTGCATGTCATTCAATAAAGCTTTAGTTAATGATTTGACGAAATCATTGAATACTATTCGTACTTTATTCGTACTGATTTCGCAACCTTGATAACAGCATAGCGCGGTAATAAAAATAGGAGATTATGAATCGCGAATTTGAGGTTATTTTTGTCACAATATATATTCTCGTATAAACATATTAATGCGGGTCTTCAGAATTTTTATTCTAAATTTCAGAGTCGTTTTTTCTCCAAACCGAGCGAATTGCCTAATCTGTAGATGCCATCGGTGTATGAAATACTAATTAATATAATGCCCATTTGAATCCTATATAATCATTTTTTATAAAATAGCTTTCACAGGTGACTAACTATTTCCTCGTTGGAAAATAATTTAAATTTTCCAATTTCCAAAACCGCGTTATTTGCTAAATTGATGATTACGTTGCAAATTTGTGATTAAATCAATTCTGATCCGTCTGCTGAAAACCCGTTCCAATTATGATTTATGAATAGATAAACTTTTCTTTAACCTTTGTTTATATCTTATACATAAAATCCCATAAATGATCATTACCAATTATAATTCACATCGCGTAGAACATGGAATTACGCTATTTATTAAAGTAACATAGAATGGGACGCAAACCAATGTTTATGAAATTCTGAAATTAAGAATATTAGAGATGACCTTATCCATCAATAAACATGAAACAATAGTGCGAAATCTGGTACATTTGGAGATCAATTGAACACGGACTCTACCCTATATCGGACCACTCATGTCAGCGACTTCAATATCCAAAATGATTGTTCGATAAGAATTAAAAAGTTTGAGATGCTTTGTTAAAGAAATTTTTATATATTATATATATTATATTTATTTGATCTAGTAATGCTCAATGTTTATACCTTTTTCTCATGTCGTTAATAATATGCACAATAACTATCGAAAGCATGACGCATTACGGCTCGTCGGCACAATACGCAGAATACAATGATTGTGAAATGTTGTTCGCGAATGCCTCCTTACAGTCTTCTCAGCAACCTGAATCGATTTCACCTTTATAATGTATAGAAAAGTGTGATACTTAACATGACATTATCTACACGATCCATTGTTGTCTTAGTCCTGTGTTTTGTTCGAATACGATTAAAAACGAACTTTGAATTTCTTAACATAAGCGATTTACTACGAGAATTTTAAATTCTTTCTACTGTGATGATAGTAATGACTCGATAAATACAATAGACATGTTGGTTTTTCAGTAATTACTAGTACGGTGATTTACAATCATGGTTTTTGAATATAGAATCCCGTCATCGTGGTTGCGATATCTTGAATGACTATAGATAGAAATTTATTGTTCGAAAAATCGTTGTTCGAGAAAAGTTTTAAGATCGCCTAAAGTCTTTCTGCGGCATAATTCGGACACATATCTCTCTCATGCCTCAATCTAGTTTTGCTTCCAATAGATATGTCAGAAGAATATTTCATTGATCGACAGATTCTTGTAGCAATTTCAAAGATCGGATGTTATTGGTAAAATTATCTATTATTTGACGCAAGGCATTCGCCGAATCTACCGATATTGGAGATTCAAAATAATGCATGTGATGATCAATTAGTTCATTTGTATTCTCGTATCGTTCACACAATAATTTCCGTGGAATCAAATAATTATCGTCTGACATTGCTAATGATTTTAACATACGGACAGCATTTTTTTTTAATGCGAATTTTTAATAATGAAAACTCTCAATATTGGTAAATGATTCATTACGATTACGATTGACTCGAAACTATCGCTTGAAAAAAATTCCATTCTCCGAATTCGCCATGAAAACTCGGCAGAGGAATCGCGGATAACTGGAATGAACTGGATATTTTAGATATCACTGGTGATGCATTATGAGCCTAATGAATTTGATAGCGTCTATGCATTTGTAAGTACTCATTAGAAAATAATATTAAAAAATAAGTTGTAAAATGATTTGACTAAAAATAACAACAAGAAAGAATATATTTAATAAAAAAAAATAGGAATAAACTATGTTATGTAAATGTGAGTTGTCCTGATGCTTTTGTTCTATTACTGAACACATTATATTGTATCACGCCGTCCATGATATGTATAGGCACACTTGCTCATATTGCTCATAACTTAATAAATTTTATAATATAACCATTGATATTTATGGATTAATTTTAATCTATCTTATATTATAATATATGCATTTTTATAATTGCTTATTTATTATATTTTAGAAAAATTAGCAATAATAATATTCCTAGCTTTAATTAGCAATTTTTTTATGTCTTTCAATTTTTGAATAGTCAGTATATCTTCTTACAATGCTTTTTTCATTTTATAATTATAATTTTCAGTTTCATTGTTTTTATTATTATTTTTTTAAATTATCACTATTTAATCTATTATTTCCATATCTTATTCATATTTATCGAATAATTTATAAGATAGGATTCTCACAGACATCTCGTAGCAAATAATCATAACTTCTTTTTTTAATAGACATTTGTTTCTTAACATCTGTTTCTTTAGAATACCATTTCTAATTCTCAAGATTTAGTTTTTTATCTGTTTATCAAATTCGAAATGCTTTCTAAGTTAATTGTCTGCTATAACTTTTTTGTTATATCTGCTATGCAGATTTTTTGTGCGGTTTTAAGGGTATGATCTAAGAGTGAACTAATGATCAATTGGGAATTGTCATATTTTGCATTTTTTTTTTCAATAAGATAGATTCGACCATCTTTCTTGTCAATTGTAATACAAATTATCCAATCCATGTATACGCAAGTTATCGGATTCAAATTCAAAATAGTGAATAAAACTAGCATATTTTTAATTGTAATATTTTTAATATTTTTAATATTACAGTCTATATTTAAAAAACTAAAAATTTATTTTATTCTTTTTATTTAAACATTTATTAATTTTTTTTTTTATTTCATTTAATTTATATTATATGTTTTATTTTCCTGTATATTTATATAATTGTATATTTGTATATTTATATATTTTTTATATATTGATTTTTTTTAATTTTTTTTTATTTATTCTATATTAATGCAATTAAGTGCAATTATTTACATTAATTAAATGCTATATTAATTAATTTTTTTTATATATTTAGTTATTTTGATTTTATATACATTTTAAATGAAATAATAAATTATTATAATAAATTATAAATTATTATATTAAATTATTATAATGAAATAATTAATTATAATAAAAAGCAATATTGTTTTTTAAAAATTAAATAATATAAGTTCAAAATTGGAAAAAAAATAAATTTGTCCAATTTGGCCCTATCTTTCGATCCACATGTGGCGGGTCAAAAAAACAAACGAAATAGAATCGAAACAGCGATCACACCCAGTAACATTCAATTCATACATAAATATATGAGTCGCATCTATATATAAACTCAACATCAATACATCGAAATACATAGTTTTAAAATTTTTGCCGAAATGGCGTTGCGCAGTATTCCTCATCTGCAGTATTCGCTACTAGTGATTCTATGCGATTTTATAAAACTTCAAATTTATCGACCAGTGTTTCGATTCAGTTACTCTTGGAGAATCAGTTGAAATAATTTTTCTATGTCTGTCGTAGAAATTTTTGAAATTTGTTAAGTTAATCTTGCTTGAACCAACCACATTCGTTAATTTTCTTAATTCATTGTTTAAATGTGCCATGTTTCAATATAAATTTAAATACTCGATTCATCGGAAGATAGAATTCAAAATGGTTGTTTGCAGGAGCATTATTTTCCAAGAAAAATAAAATTGCTTTTCTCTCATGGAATGTATGATTACAATCTGAGTTTTGACAATAGTTATTTTTTTCAATTTAGCTCGAAGAACCAATGCCCGCGATAGAATTAGTGATGAATGGAAGCTTAATAGATTGTGAATATAAAATATTCTTCGACAGATATTGTAAGAAATGATATATTTATGTATGTAGAAGCTGGTATTTGTATCGTTTGTATTTTCTTTACGATAAGTGAAATATATTGTACGCATATCTATACGAAAGTTGGATTTTCTCACAATGTCAAGTTAGGTGGTCGTGTCCAATGCTTAGAGCACGATGCGTAGTTACAAGAAAATTACCTTTTTGTTTTATCAATCAAAATACGACGTGTTCATAAGAGTTAATTAAATGTGATTTTTCTTAATTTTTGATGAATTGTGCCTTCAGAAATCTCTATAGTTTAATGGAAATCGCAGATTTTCAATGGAGTGCGAAAATAACCAATAAGATCATTCCTTACTCGCAATATTCCCAAATTCGAGGAAATTCCTCGAATTAAATAAATATCACACAAATAACTGATGATAATCAGAAATTAATCATAAATCTTGTCATAATTTTATTTGTCATAAATCTTTTCATAGAATGATGCTGGATAATTGTTGAAGCAGCTGTATTTGAAATATGATCTTTGGTTTGAAATTATGTTGCATTTCTATTAGATTGGAATATCTTGAATTATACACAAGTTTAAATATCATTTCTTCAAAAATAACATTATTTTAGATAGCATCATTCTAGAAGCTTTGGTTTAGTTGTTCAAAAAATAATGGGAAAAGATTCTACGTGGAGAATTTCTCCGAATAAATCTTGCGATCACTTATACTCGCGAACATATAAACTATATTTTTTCAAAACAGCTTAATTAATGATTAATAAAATTGATGATTCCTCTTTGTGAAATTAGATATTGATTATCCATTGAATTTTTTCTTTTTTAATGCGATTGTTTTTTTTTTTTTTTGATGTGTAGCATGTCTTTTTGTATATTTATGACAATAAAAATGATTGACGAATTGAAAAATAATTAATATTATATCTACTATTAATGAAATAAAATCATTATATGAAAATGTATATAAATAAAATGAATTTTGCTCATGAAAAATTTGAATGATTTAATATCCCATAATAAATATCATGAATTCTATGACAAAACTTATATTTTGCATTGATTCTTGAATACTTGGAACTCTTAGATACTTGGATGATTCAGTGCGGGAAGTATCATATTTGAATTTAATGTTATCAAAAATCGGAAAGTAGCGATAACAGAGCTATAATGTCTTTATATCGCAATCATTTTCTCTTTTTATAAATTTTAAAAGAGAAGAACAGAATTTTAAATTTTTAAAATTTTTCAATGATAAATGTATCTATAACGAATTGCGTTTCGATCACGCAATCTGACTTTTAGATATTCGGAAAAACAGAATAAAATATTCTTGTCTCTCTTCATCTTTCTTAATTTTCTATCAATACGAGAAGTTATATAATCTGAATTATCTCAAACATTTTATTGAAATTATGTTCATGTTTTATTGAAATTAAAAATATTGCATTAATTTGGAGTAAATATTGATATTCTTTAAAATATTTTCAAGATAGAAAAGAATTAAAATTTCTAATAAACTTTATCCTGTTTGGACGAAATTCAAATTTACAAATTTATTAATAATATTAAATTGGTGAGTTAAATTAATTTATCTCTCAAAAAATTTTATTTTGCAAAAATTTTCAGGATGAAATTCTTTTAATTCCAATCTGTCTTTAACCATTCATGTAATGAATTGCCTTGTACGTCATCACGATTTGTTTGGAAATACTCGATACTAAGAATTATAATAGATGTAGTTATTCGATAATGTCAATAAATCAGTGCCGGAAATCAAAGCCAAATCCGACACTAACAAGCATCGGGTCGATCTTCTCATTATCACGGTCATCAATTAACAACTTTGCGATCAAATGCAATTGCAAATACGCATATGTGGCATAGATAGAAATTTTCGACACACGATATTGACTTTACGCTCTGATGTGACACTGATAAGCGACACACATCATGATTATAACGCAGGACTTATACCAGGAATTTCAATATAATTAGTTAAATTGTAATATTCAATAAACCATCTAAATTAATTGATTTTTCGTGTAGAGATATTATTATTTAGATCGTTTACTCTTGAAAATTTACATTTATTAAAAAAATATATGTTTTGATTAAATCTTTTTATCAATATTTTTACAAAATCACATATATATTCATATTTTGAATTTTGTTCATATAATATAATATAATATAATATAAAAAAAAAATAATCGCTGAAAGAATAATCGATAAAATAAAAAATACTAAATAATATAAATAAATTGCATAAAAATTTAAATATTTTTAGATATATATTCACGACTAAAATGATTCTAAAAAATTGTGTCACTAATTATATAAAAATTTTCATTATTTATATAAAAATTTAAATATTCTTAAATATTCTAGTTATGTTCATATTAACAATTAGCTCAAAAAAATAATTCCAAAAAGATTTTCAATCTTCTAATCTGCACACATTTATATCTGCTTATGGCATTCAAAAATCTACTAACAAGTTTTCTAATGAGTTTTCTAAATGCAATTAATGCTATGCGATTAATTAAATAATATTAAAAATATTATATCAAATAATAATTAGATCATTTTATTCTAAATATATTAATATAATATCTTATGCATATATTATATGTATTTTATAATATTTATTAACTTTATTTTTCAAAATATTACTAAAAATTTATAAATTAATATTAATATATAAAAATAATAATAATATGTAAAAATATTCTAGAAATATAATTATGAAGATTGTAAAGACATGTTTGTAAAGACATGTACCAACATTCACCAATTATTTGCAAAAATATGAAATTAAATTTTCTAAAAATTGTTTATTCGCATATTCTCTTTGTATATTGTTATATATTTGTTCATAATGCAGATGTTTTCACACTTAATATTTTATTTTGTTTCATATATTTTATAATTGAACATTGTTTCATATTTCATAATTATTATGCAATCTTTCTGCAAATTTAAATTCATATTTATAATGAAATTCTTTTTATTGATTTTTATTAAAGTTTTTTATTAAGATTTTTGATGAATGAAATGAAATCAAATACAATATATATACTATATTAATATAGTATATATATAATACTTATATATAATACTATATTTAAATCATTTATAATTAACAATGATTGGAATGAAATAAAATTTTTTACAAATTTTTATTCAATCTGTATAAAAGCTGTTTATAGAACTGTTCAATATTTTTTTATAATATTTTTTTCTTGATTTTTTAAGAATAACAAATGTATAATTAATAGAATGATTCCTCTCAAAAAAAAAAAAGAAAAAAGATAAATTTATAAATTGATAAATTTATTTGAGAACTGTTCATGAATTGTTACACGAACTACAGGATTCCACAGAATTTATGGAATCGATTATTTAAAATAATAA
Organism: Apis dorsata; assembly: GCF_000469605.1. NCBI lineage: Eukaryota > Metazoa > Arthropoda > Insecta > Hymenoptera > Apidae > Apis > Apis dorsata. The sequence continues at coordinate 280,189 of NW_006263363.1, forward strand.
AAACATTTATTTATTAACATAAAGTAAATATTTATTTAAACAATAATTCGATAAAATAATTTTATATAAATAATTATATATTATAATTATATATAAATAAATGAAGTTATATAAATCTACACTGAATATCTATATTGAAACATGAAATTCAAAGTTGAGAATTCTTGATATTTACTGAATTTATATTTATTCTATTTATCTTGCTTTAAAAATATGTATATAATATAGATAAAATATGTATGTCGATTTTATCTATTATTTTATAACTTTTTCACTCTTTTGGTTACATTCTTTCTGCTAAAGAAAGTCCAATAGAAGAGTCCGAATCTGATATACTTATTTTTTCTATCCATGTCCAATTATCCACATCAAGATCTTATCCGTAACCTTCAAATTTAAAATATTCTCTACTTATTTTTTTATATTTTTATATTTTATTATCGTTTTGTTATTGTTATACTTAATTGTATAAATCTTAAATCTTTAATCATAAAGATAAGATTATGACACGTTTATTGTAAGCAAAAACATAAAAAATTTCAACATTTTTGTTAACAATTAAATAAAAATATTAAAAATAAATCATAGGTTCTCAAGTATAAGTTTTTAATTGCATCGTTAAAAAATGTGAAGGTTTGAACTCGAACAATTTTTGGAGTAAAGCAACAAGTAAAACAATTCGAATGATAGTTATAAGAAATTTGCGAATTATTTCTTACTGAAGATATATTTTAAAATTTTAATTACTGAAATTTTCAAATTTTTGCATATTTTTTTATTAATAAAAACAAATAAAATAAAAAAAAATTATATATATATATATATATATGTGAATATAATATGTATAAAAAATATATATACGTAGATATCTGTGAATTACAAAAAATACGTATATGATATTTATAATATTTATATATTAATTAATCATGTGTATTTAAATTTATAATGAATTATTCGCTGATTTTATTTTTAGGATAGAATTTTGTTTCGTAATAATAAGTTTATGAAATCATTGAAGATCATATTTTAATTTTTAATATGATATTTTATTTTTAAATAATTTTTAATTTAATTTTTAATTTGGTACTTTCAACACTATTTTATTCTTACATTCTTTTATTGAATTATTACATTCTTACATTGAAATACTGTTTTTAAGAGTATAATCTATTATTCAAAGTTCAATTTGTATGTTTGAGAAACCAAAACTTCATAAATTAATTGCTTCTTATTATTCAAAATATGGATTTCCTACAGTTTTTTAGGATATAAAACATCTTAATTTTTATATATAAAAGAATACATTTGTCGTTCTTGTCAATTGACAGTGCATAATCAATTAATCTATTAATCTTATTTTTTCAATGTAAAATATCCAAAATAACTTGGATTCGTGTATCGAAAAATAAAATTGAATTAGTATCATTAAAATAATAATATGGAATATTATTATTTAATTTTTCGAGAAAAAAAAACTTAATCGACTTAATATATTATGTGCAAATATATAATATATATTATATGTTATATATACATATATTTTTTTAATATATGTATATAATATCTGAAGATCTAATGATCCTCGTATGCATTGACAAAATATATTATATTTTATATTATTTAATAATATTTTCATACGATTATTATTATTAAAATTTGTTATTATGAAAATAAAATATAAAATATAATAAAAAAACATTTAGAAAGCAAGGACAAATATAAATATTTCTTTTTACGAATTGTACAAATTTAAAAAATTAAATCTGTAAATATTATATTTCATCTTTTTCATCCATTTTAAACACTACATTGTAATTAAATGTTAATCAAATTTATCTGCTTGTAATAAAGTTGTCATAGTTTAGCCAGCCAAATAATGTTCATAACAGAATCTCTGATGGAAAAACGCATGATCTCGCTGAATTAAATCTTATTCAAGGATTGATGCCTGTTCATAATACCAGAAACGTGGACTCATGTTCTATTGTCAAATTGACCGGATCTGCAATTGATTCTTGCTAATTATCTTCCGTTTTGTCTCATTGAGTTTCGTGAGATAATAATTGAACTAACATTTCAAAGTAAGACTACATATAGGATATCTGTAATTGATTAAATTATAGAAATCTTAAAAATATTTATTATGTGTAATATTGAAAAATTTCAATATTTTATAACTTTATTAAAATTCATTTATTTAAAATAAAAAATTAAAATAAAAAAATATAAAAAAAAATATAAGAAAAAATCTGAATCTTTTATTTCTTGATCTTTTTATTTAATTGATATCTGAAATAAAAAATTTTCAAATTTCAATATTTCATAATTTCAATAAAATTTATCCAAATTTGTTAACAGGAAGCAAATTAAAACTATTTTTTATCTTTTTTGTTAAATATTATTAAAATTGATTCTTATTTAAAAAATGTTTACTAATATTTGGAATTATTAAATAATATCTCAAATTAAAAACTTCTTAATATTTATATAATATTAGCATACAAAAATTTATAGAATATTAGCGATTCTTTATTTTCATTTCATTCAAAGAAGCGAATCTAACCAGAAAAAATATTTTTTAATAAAATTTATTATTTGATAAATATTATCATATAAATTAATATTATAATATAATTTTTAATCATAATTATTTATTCAGTTTTATTTAAAATATTCATTCTTTTAAATATTTGAAAAATAATGTGCGCATAGAAAAAATATTAATTGTAAAAGTTTTAAGAAGAAAATATCTTCTCTTATTTGTATATAGCGTTTTTAAGATTATAAATTATTTAAAGGCAAACTTTTTTTCCAACGGATACATATTTTTTCCATAGATTCTTATTTTATGGCAAAAAGAAAAAACTTTTGAATTTAACATTAATTTTAATATTAATTTTTATCAAATTTTATCTTAAAGATATTTAGAAAATATTTAATGGAATATTTTTTTTTCTTTAAATTCCATTATTCCCAAAATAAAAAATGGAAAATTTATACAAATTTATACAAATTTATAAAAACGAAACTTTTTTAAATTTTTGATCATTAATAATTAGATGAAAAACTAACTATTTCTTATTTTATACATTTTTTGTATAATCTTTAATAAAATTTAATTGGTTACTCATAAAAATTAAGAAACAAAATGATCATTTGCAAATTTCTTTATATTTTTCATCTTCTAAAATTAATAAATTGAAATTAAAAATATAAAAAGAAAAAATTTTATAAGAAGATAACAGTTTATATCAAAAAACAACTCATTTAAGAAGAAGATTAAAAGAAGTGAATAGTTATTTTTTATGTTTCTTAAATTCAATATTTTTATTAATAGGAAAATTGTATATATTGTATATATATATATATATATATTGTATATAACTATTAATCATAAAATATTCTTCATATACTATTTTACAATGAAATTTATTTATTATGAAAAATGATTTTAATGTATAATGATTTTAATTTAAATGTATATGTAAAGCATAATAAATTGTATATAATATATTATATATATTATATGCAATAATATATAGAGCAATTTATTTTTTGATAAAAAATTTTTTTGAATGCGTGTTAGTTCCAACCCGTTCCTGGAGCTATGATATATAGTAATAAAAATAATTATTACAATGTTCGCTGTTAACAAGTTTGATTAATAAGATGATTAAAAACAAAATCTATATGCTTATGAATCATGCCGTCAAGGTTTTCGAAGTTACAAGTTCGAAAAAAGTTCTAAGTTCAAAGGTTCTTGAAAATTAGAGAATTCTAACAGCTCTCTGCAGTTCTGGCAGTTCTCGAAGTTCTCGTTGGTTCTAGTGCTTTAGAAATTCTGATAGTTCTCAAAGTTCTTGTTGGTTCTAGTATTTTGAAAATTCTGGAAGTTCTCGAAATTGTCGTTGCTTCTCGTGCTTTGGAAGTTTTGGAAATTCTCAAAATTGTCGTTAATTTTCGTTTTTTGCTTTGGAAATTCTGGTAGTTCCCGAAGTTGTCATTGGTTCTAATGTTTTAGAAATTCTAATAGTTCTCAAAATTCTCAGCCGTTTTAAAGGTTCTTCCAAGGACTGATACTCTTTGAAATCCCTTCCATGTTCATCTCATGAATTTGCGGATCTTCAGTAGGTGTACAAGTGTTCAATAATATTGTGGATCAGGTCCCTGATTGAACGCTACCCTCAATCTAAAAAAAATTTCTTAAAATGAGGTTACCACTCACAAGTCCATTGTTTTTCCAAGAAGCTGTTCTGCACGTGTTTGTAATTGTAATTTTTATCAGATAGAATGATGATTACTATTGAGATTGGCATGATTGGAAATGTCGTCGCAGGTTTTAAGGACTATATTGATACTCCAACCATGCCGAATTGTTTCTAAATGTACAAAGCGAATGGTTACCAAATTTTTCTCTCAAAAACGGTATTGTCTTTGTAGCATCACTCTGTGCCATCTGTTTATATCTAGATACCATTTGTTCAATATCTGAACAATGTATAAAATCTATTCTCAAATTTTTTTCATTTTTTTCATATTTCGTATACAATTTGAAAATATTTTCTTGGAAATATTTTTTACAATAGAATAATAAAACACAAAAATTTAAATATTTTATAATTTAATTTTATATCATATCAATATAATGAAAATAATACCAAAATTTCACGAATTGATTTCACTCTTTCGAAATGATTCGATATTCCGTCAAAATTGTACAGAGTGATGTTGCGAAGATAATACTTTTGATAAAAAAATTAAAAAAATATTAAATTAAAAATTCTTGAAATTATATATTTGTTAGAAACACTTCAGTATGGCTGTGAACGTGATCTTGGAATTTGAGACGATATTTTCTGCCATGCTAATCTCAATAGCAATCAACATCATCTTACTTAAGAAGAATTATTACAAATATTCGCGGATTAGTTTTCTGGGAATAACAGATTTTGTGGATGGCATAATTTTTCAATCTAATTTTCCTTAGGGTTGGGAATACGTTTAACCAAATAGCTGATTTATTGATGTTATTGACTGTTTGTATGTCCCACCGAAAAACTGTAAGATAAGAACTGCATGGAGTAGTTTTGGAGAATACGAGTGTTTTGATAAAATTTTTTCAAAATCAGAATTTCTTAAACCTAATCTTTTTAACTTCTAAACTCTTTAAATCATAAAATTCTTTGAACCTCTAAACTTTCTAAACTCTTGAACTTTGTAACCTCGAATGAATAAAACTTTAGAATCTTATGAATTCAGTAAATCTTCATTAACATATAAACTTTGTTGTTGATTATTTTAGAATAAAATTTTTATTTTATTTTTTACTTTGTAATATATCAATTTTATTATTATATTATAATTTCAAGAATGGATTGGAGCTAATATATTCCACTAATAAAAAAATTATCTTCATATATAAGCCATTATAATCATGCTTTTAATGTTTCATGAAATAAAATTATTATTAATGTTTAGTCGAATTTATATAAAATATATAAAAACTTTCATATTTGACTCTATGTAAACATATATCTTTTCCTTAGTATCAAAAAATCATTCATTATTTCACGTTCATTTCTAGAAGAGTTATATTTGTTTATGTGAAAAAATAAGACAGAATGATAAAAAAATAATAACATAATAACATAATAAATAATAACATAGTAACAGAAGTCAATAACATAATAATTATTGAAAACTTAAGATCAAGTAATTTATAAATTATTTTTCAAATAATGTGATAATAATGCAATAATATAATAAATTATTTTTAATAATTAATGTAAATTAAAAATAGATTATTTTAAAATATTCAAAAATGAATTGTGGTATTAGACGATATCAAATATAAAAAAAATATTAAATTTAAAGAAAGACAATGCAAATATTTACGAAATATTGAAAATAATAAAAAAAGCTAAAATATTAAAAATTTTTTAAAAATCTAAAAAATTATGCAAAAACAAAAGTTAACAGTGCTGTGAATAATCGTGAATAATGTAAAAGATATTACGAAGTAGATATAATTCTATTCTAACTTAAAATAATTTAAGATGCAAGAATATTAATAAACACGAAAAATATTCAGTAAATTTTATAACAATCTGAAAATAAATATTCGTTTTATAAATGTCAAATTAAAAAGTAGAGATAAAGGTTATATAAAATTAATTAATGAAAAAATAATAAACCCAAAATGAATTTGTGGAGATTCATTCATTTTTCAATAAAATAAAAAAACTATTTTGAAAGAAATAATATTCAAGTTTTAAGTTAATAAAGTTCCCAAATATGAATATTAAAAATATATAGGGACAAATCCATAAGCATAGAAATGAAAAACAAAAATGATAAATAATTTAATTCTATAACTCATCTCAAAATGGTGAAGAATGCCATTTTGCATGTCATTTCGCAAAACAATTTAAAAATATTATTTTAAATCACTTTTTAAAAGAATCATAAAAGTTATAGAAATAAAAGGAAAGTATACATATTATTGATAATCAATAAAAAACTTGTTTCTTTGATACATCTTATTATTTTATTGCATTTCTTCTTACATAAATCAGTATAATATAATGCTTGAATATCATATAAAGTACATATTCATATATATATATATAAACGAACGTATTTCATATATATATATATAAAGAAAAATGTTTTGTTTATGTATTTATATGTAAATTCTTTCTAAACATTTTTGATTTTTAATTTAAATAGAAAAATACAAAAAATATAAAAAAAGGATCCTATTATACTATTCTATGCTATGTTAATAAAACAAAATAAAAAACGAATTTATAACAAGCAGATTATATTTACTTAACATAGATAAACAAAATTTTAGCGTTAAAATTAAAAAAAATAATCTTTAAAATTAAAAATAAACTTACTTCAATAATTTATTATTCAGATAGCTTATCGAATAAACACAAATAATTGTACATTAAATGAGGTTATATAGAGAATATAATTTTAATAGTTATAAATATTATTACTGAAAAAAAAATCAAAATTTTAACTAATTAATTTTTCAGTTCGTTTTAATATCCAACTTTATTGGTTAATAATAATAATATAGTAATAATAATATAGTAATAATATAGTAATAATAATATAGTAATAATTATGTAATAATAATATAAACTATTATTATTGTTTTTCGTAATATAAATAGCTATCATTCGGTAATCTACGATGTTTCGAGTACAATGACATCTGCTGAAATAAATCCGATTTAAAATGAATGGAACATCGAATACGTAAAATTCGTAAGAAGTGAATTTTTTGAAAAAAGTGCAGCTAGGTTACTCCAGAGTGATTGAGTGACAGCTACAAGTATATGTTTGTGCTTGTATTAGGAATGAAAGCATTATTGAAGGGAGATAGTGCGTGATGAGATTGAAGTCCAGAAGAATAACAAATAAAGCGAAAGTTTTAGAGAGGGTGAAAGAGAGAATATCGAAAGCTTGATATAAACGAACTTTAGGATTGTGGAAAGAATTCTATGCTTGAATTACAGAAAAAAGATTGCAATTCTTTTCGATCATTCTAATACACATCCTTTTAATAAATTATAAAAGTTTGTTCCTCTCTAATTTCTCTAAATCTAAAATAATGATCTCTAATATCTAAAATAATAATATGTGTTATGACTCTAAATTGTATATAATAGAATATATATGAAGAAAATTATAATAAATTCATAATAAATCATAAATAGTTATACAAATTTATATATTTTTATATACATTTGAATATTGTTAAATATTCATATATTTTTGCCTATTATGAATATTTCTCTTTAAAAACTTTTGAAAATATTATTATGATTTTATTTAGTAATTTCCTGACATTTCAAAATATTGAAAGAGATTTTTTCATTTATTGAGGTATTATTGAAAAAAAATTAGTTTATAATAATATTAGTTCATTATAATAAAAATTTAATATTAAATTATATTAAATTTTTATTATAAATCCATCAAAGAAAAAAATTAAGATTTCAACATCATTAATATTTATTAAAAAACATAAAACTTTAATTATATAAATCTTATTTTTGAGCTTCGTAAATCTTTCAATTAAAAATACAAATAAAATTTCATTCTAAGTCATTTAACCAAGTAAACAAGAGAAACCATCATTTTCTAATTAAAATTCCACAGATGTTCAAGAAAAAAAATTATTTAAAATTTAAGTTAAGCGACACAAATTCTCCAATAATCTTGTACAAACACGAACAGGAAATTCCTAACGATCACGTTCCATGCTCTCAAGCGACATTTTCCTCGTCTTCGATAACGAGCATACTCTTCCTCTATCGGCGCCGAACTAAATAGTTGCATAACTAGCCTGCCAGCTTTGATACGCGTTCCACATTAATTAATCAAATCTTTGGACGTGGTATTTTCACAACAAGCCACATGTATGAAAGATAATTACCACAAATATCGCAAGTATCGATGTTCTGTCGCGACAAATTGCCAATTTTGACGGAATTGTTTGCAAATGTGGCAAAACTGTTCGTCAATAGAGGATATAAACATTGTGGAAGAAATGGCGTGATCGATTTTCCTATCAAAAGCAAATCCTTGTCTCAAGATATATTGATGAATTTAACAAATGCCAAAAAGAGAATAAAACATGAAGTTGTAAACTAATTTTTTTAAAATTATTGGATTGTTTAATTAAAATTGTTGTATTAATACAATACAACATAACATAAGTACAAAATAATTCAAATTTTAGAATAGTTTGACAATATAAAATAAAATAAAAAATCTCTAATAAGCAATTCTTCTGTTAAAACACATTATTTAAAAGCATTAAAAAAAATTTATGTAAATGTCTTATCATTATCTTATTTGATTTATTTTACTTGATATGGTGTTCTATTAGTTTTGTTTATTGTAATCATATCTGATTATAATTATATTTAAAAAAAATAATACAGGTACATTAATAACTAAAATAAACACATTAATAAAGTAAATAATTCAGTATTCGATTTAAAATGTAAACTTTTTATGTTTATGTTTTAAAACATTTATTTATGTTTTAAAACATTTATTTTATAAATAAATCATAATTAGAATGAAAAAAATTTTAAGTTTTTTAACTTTTCTAAAAAATGAAAGAAATACTTTCTTATTTTTAAACGATATAGAATGCATATTAATTTTTTATTATATATAATTTAAATAGTTTTCATATTTAAAAAATTATCATAAAAAATATTCTATTTTATTGAATATAAGAATTTATCCACTCATTGAATATGACATAAATTTGTTTCTTCATTCTTTTTTGTAAAATATTCTTTACTATAATTTTTAATTATATAATATAAAAATATAATTTTATTATAATAAATATAGAAAAGAAAAAAATATATTTAATGACAGTTATTTAAATAATAAAAAGTTAATATTCTGTTTCATTTTAAATAATTGGAACTTTATTTCTTCCATTTCTCAAATTTCAGAAATTCAAAATTTTCATTTTAGATAATTGATTTTCATATATTATTCAAATTAAAAAAAATCATGTCATTGTAATTTTGAAGAAAATTGTTTATAATATTTTGAATGAAACATATATAATAATATAATATATTATATAAGTTATATCTATAATTTTATATAGAACGTTGTAAAGAGATAAATCGAATAATATATTATAGTCAAGCTAGTAGAATAAGATAGTTATATGGTCGGGCAAGTAGAATATTTATTATGATGAAACGTGAATTCTACTTGTGATGCAATAATAGACAAGTAAAAATATACACAATCAGACAAACAGACTAAATCAGTTTATCAGACAAATAGAATTTTTATGAGCTATTTAATTATTGTCAAAAAGATAGAACAAATTAATTAGAATTAGATAAATGCAATAAGTTATTTATCGGAACAAGCTGTATCAAATGATAGATGAGCTATAGGCAGAAAATAACATAATAATAATATAAGCATATTTATTACAAGTGATAATTGTATAAATCAGTTTATTTAAAAAAATGATGCATAGTTTGCGAAGATGTGTATAAAAATGAAGAATATTTTTGCGATTATCTTTTTTTAAATTGTTGCAAATCTTAAAAATTTAAAATATAAAATTTTTAATTAATAAATAATATAAATTATTATTTTCCTTATTTTTCATTTAATCTTTTATTTAATAGTTTTTAAATATCTGAGAAATCTGAAGTATATAACTTTTTTTATGCCATTTTTTTAGCAGCAATAATAATAATAATAATAATAATAATAATAATAATAATAATAATAATAACAATAACAACAAC
>NW_006263363.1:290898-292255 GCF_000469605.1 Apis dorsata
GAATATTTTAAATAACAATAAGAACAATATCATTTAAATAATTTCATTTAAATATTTGAAAACGTATTTTATGTGAAGAAACATTATGTCAATTTATTTTTAAAATTTATGTCAAAAAAAATATTATTATTAATAATTTTTAGTTTATTAGAATTTAAGATTTTATATCTTCTAAATTTTATATAAATTTATACATTCTATAATTCTATAATAAAAATATATTTATCAAAATTTTTATTTTTTTATTTATTTTTTTTTATTTATATAATCATCTAAAAAGAACTGAATGATAATAAAAAGTGAGAGCTATTCGTTTCACCGACATTCTGTTTGGTCGATAAAACATTCGATGGCTTGAAAGAAGTTGAAAATGAACATTCGATCAGATATTATGATTTATATCAGATATTATGGCTATATCATACTTATGAACTATTGATAATATTTGAAACTATGCATTTAAAATCTATTTGTTTTTTATAGTTGATTTTTTTAAAAGAATAAAAAATCATATTACAAGATAATATTAACAATTATTAAAATGAATTTTATGATTTTATAAATTGTAAAAAATTATATTTTTTTAAAAGAATAAAAAATCATATTACAAGATAATATTAACAACTATTAAAATGAATTTTATGATTTTATAAATTGTAAAAAATTATATTTTTTGTTATAAGAATATTTTGTCTATGAAAATCAATAAAATCTAACAATTCCTGTATTTTCATTTTTCTATTATACAATATGTATATTATCGTAAGAAAAATTTTATATTGTAATATTGCATAATTTATAAAAAAAGTTATTATTTCATTATAGTTTATTCAAAATATTGTAATTATTATGTATATACATACATAATTGTAATGTTATTTATTATGTTAATTATTGTTAATTTAATATAAATCATTTAAAATTTGTGAAATATCATACAATGATATTTGTTATTAATTAATATGTTAATTAATATTAAATTAAATAAATATATTATTAAATAAACATCATATAAAATAACGATAAATATACAAAATGATATTTATTATTAATTAACACAAATAACATATTATTAAATAAAGCTTAAATATAATAATTTAAATAATCTTAATAAAATATTCTAAATATTCATTTAATGTATTGAATATAGAATATTTCATTCAAATTATATAGAAAATATCAATTAATTAGAGTGCAGTTTTAATTTACACAAAAATTTTACATAAAATTATATTTTATTATCAATTATCATATTCAAGAATGAAACTAAAATTTAGTTTAATTTAGTTTCAAGTAGTTAAATTATTACAGAAAATATAATTTAAATAAAAAAATCCATAATTAAAATATAATTAAT
>NW_006263363.1:292719-319974 GCF_000469605.1 Apis dorsata
TAAATAAAATAATTAAAATATAATTAAATAATTAAAATATAATATTTCATATAATTGTATTGTATTTATTTGTATCTATTTTTTAAATATTTGGTTTGCTTTAAATATTTTATATATTCTTACATTTTCTGCATATTTGTACCTATTTCAAATTTATAATAATATGTACATCTGAAATCTTTGCTAATAATAATAATAAAAAAGGCTCATTTTTATACAGAAAAAAATATATATCTATTTTTTATTCTCTTTCTATTAAAACTTTTTTAATTAAAATTTTTGAAATAAATTATCAAAAATAAAATATATCAAAAATAATGTTATAAAATCAACATTCATTATCAAAATTCAAAATTGCGAAATATCTGGATGTGTTTCAGAAATGTTGTTTTAGATCATTTATAAATTACTCTCATTACAATCTCTTCACCTTTTGGGCATCTACCTTCCTTTATACAGGAATCGGTGAAATATCATCGACCAATCGGAGTGCAATTACCATTTACTAGTGCTCACATACGCGTAATATTTTTTACGCGCGTGCGTGCATATACATATAAACGGTAAATATTTACAATATATAAAGAGTAATGAAACATGTGGAACATTCAGGAATATTAAATATTAATTTTCTTTTAACTTCATAATAATATGAAAGTTATACATAAAATGAGTCAAACTGTTCAAATTGAACTATTCCAGAGAAAATAATAATATTTAATTTGCGTTTTAATTTCACATCGTTGATGCTAACAAAAAAGAGAAAAATTTTTATGATGCTTTATAATAAATGTTTAGTAACTTTTATTTTTTGATATATTTTTATCGATAGATTGCTACATTATATATTGTTTGTTATTATTCTAAAATAATTAATATTAGAGATGATTAAGATTTAGGTTTTGAAATTATTCATTATATCGAAAAAGTTGAAGTTTTAATTTATTATAATTTGAAATTGGGAGTTATAATTTGACATAATTCATTTCTTTGTAAATATGAAAAGAATATATGATTAAATTCCTTCTTTTAAATAGGTTCACATATTTTTTAATTAATTTATATTTTAATTAATTAATTCAGTTCATCATTTTCTATAATAAGATAAAAATATTAAGCTATTTAAACTATTATTTTAAAAAATATTTAAATTTAAATTTTATAAAATCTATTTTTTTATATAAAGGAAAACAAATACATTTATGCGATACTTGTTTATATTTATATTTTCCTTATTAAAATTTAAAATGTCTGTTAAGCTAATAATTTTTTAACATGAATAGTTTACTAGTTTTTTGTAGAAAATAATAAAATGCATTGATTGATTCATTAAAAAATATGATTCCATTGATTATATATATATATTAAAACAACAAACTTAATTCTTATACATTCTTTACACATCCTTCTTTAAAAAATAAATTATATCAAATTATATAATGATTATTCAATGATGTGTAATGATTATTCATTCAAAATTATTCCAACTTTTAAACTTATTTGAAATTCATTGTATATACTAACAATAATATACTAATCAAATCAATTTATATAAATATGAATTAATATATACAGAGCATTAATATATTCATTTTTGGAATATCTTATTTTCCAAATGTTTTCTAATAGGTTCAAAACATAAAAGTTGATATAAAAAATATTAAATATAAAAATATTAGTTAAGATTTATTTATTTATTAAAATGATAAGCAATTGAAGAAAAATGAACCTATATTATCATGCTCTATTTCTATCACATCGCCGTTATTTTTTTTTTTGTTTTTTCTCTTCATTTCATGCTAATTTCAATTGCTTATAATTTAAATAAGCAATATTTTTATATATCAATTTATATATTTATTTTGATTTTTAAAATAGTTCAAAAACATTTTATAAATACATTAATAATATATTAATATGTTGTAATATTAATATATTAACATGGTATATGTATATATACTTACGCAAAGTACGAAATTTTCACTTATATCATTAGAATATAGTTTTTAATATAGTATTTGACAATATCCTGTAAATATTCGATAATTATATGAAATTTTTTTTATATGTACAGTTTTTATTTGAAATTCAAGTTTGAAATTTATTCTTATTTTTTTTTATAATTTTAAAATAAGTTTATTTACAGAAAAATATATGTATATATATACATATATATATATTTTTCTTTTATATATAACTTTTATGAGAATATTTTTTTTATAATTTTGAGATATTTCATAGTTCCATTTCCAGTTAAATAAAACATTGTTAGTTAATTCTACAATTTCATTATTAATAAAATTTTGTATTTTAATGTAGTATTTATTCTATTATTTTTATAAAGATAAGATGAAAAAGATTACAAAAAATAAAAATTTTTTTATGTTATAATTTTTTTTCGCAGTATTTCTTTAAAGTATATGTATTAATTTTCTTAAAATTATATTAATTTTTTTTCCTTTCTTATTAAGATCAGATATTGGTTTTCGAAGTATTAGGAAATAATTAATTTTTGAAACATTGAGGGAGATTTAAATGGAGCATTACTATATTTAGAATTATATTATTCATCCGTTTGAAATCACGATTCAATATAAATTCAATATAATTCAAAAAAATTTTATATATTGATTATTCAAAAAAATGTTCATTACAGTTGGAAATATTTTTTTCAATCATAAAAAGCATCGAATAGTTTCAATTTAAGTAGAAAAAAGTTTTATTCTTATACTCAGGAATTCAGCATCTGATATCATTTGAAGATTTTCATGAAGTTATAGAAGATGCAATTGTTTTTTCGAATTCGCCTCTGGATAATAATCGTTTGAAACTAAATTGGACAAACATGCTAATATTCTTATATTGAAATTTCAAATATGGATACATGCTCCAATCTTTACCATGTTCGATTCCCATACTTTTATATAGTTCCTGTTGGATAGACTATATATATACTCCAATGAAATTTTTAAATATTTTAATTATCTAGCATAAGATATTTTGTCAAATTATATAATTATATAAATTATATATTATATTATAATTATATAAATTATATAATACCTAAATATTAATGAAAAGCTTCTATGTATGAAAAATTTCAAAAAAAAAAAGGATAAATACACAGAATAACAGATCAACCTTTGATGTCAATAACTTTGAAATATATTGTCAAAATCATTATTATAAATAATATTTTTGCTTGTACATATATATATATTTATAATAAATCGATTTTTTTAATTTTTGAGTTATTCACAAGAATGTTTATCATTATGTATGTTTAATACTATATATTTCTTAGGATTTTAAAATTAAATTAACAATAAATATTTATAATATTTATGAATTATAAACATAATATTATATATAATATCTTCTAAAAAAAATAAATTAAAATAAAAGCATAAACGAGAGAGAAGTTTGACCTTTTCTCTATACTACATAAAAAATCTAATCTAATCTAAAATTACTTTTGAATAAATTAGAATATAACTTGACTCTACTTTCTTCTTCCATACTTTTATATCATTATACGTATATGTTTAAAATATATAAATATTATATATTTTGTGAAAAATTATGTATATATTATGTTTAAAAAGGAATTTTTTATTCAAGCTTTTTTTTAATAAATTTATTTATTTATTTATATTTTCATTTATAATATATAATTACTATTATCTTTAAAAAGATATCCAATTGCTCAGAAAAATTGAATGTTTTTTTATCTATATTTTAAAAGTAAAATATTGTCGAAAATGTAATTTTAAACTAATTTCTTTGTAAATATTTCAAAAACTAAAAGAATTTGTCTATTATATATATAGAAAAAAATTGATTCAAAATGATGATTTTAATAATGTTTCAAAATCATTAAAATCGAAGATAATTATTATTTTGCAATATATATGTAAATTCTGAAAAATTATATAAAAATTTAAAATTGAATTTTGAATTTAAGAAAAAATTTATTGATTATAGAAATTTTTATTAATTTTATTATTTTTATTAATCTATTATTGAAATATACTTTTTTAATATTTTATTTTAATAATTTAAAATTTTATTGATTAATAGAAAAAGAATTTTGTATCCTAAGAAAAAATAAAAATTTTTAATCATGTCATATATTTCAAGCGATACGTATTTTTTTAAATAATTATTATGACATTATTAAATTCATTGATCAAATTTTATTAAAATTTTTTATGATTATCAAAAAAATTCTTAACAAGTATTTATTTTTGTCAATTATAATTTTCCATGCATTCTTAATTTTATTATATCAATTTTAATCTTCTTTAATATTAAAAAATTCTAAAATATTTGAGATTTCTCTTTATTATTCTTTATTATTTAATTTTTAAAGTAATTCTTAAAATATTCGAGGTATTTTAACGTTTCGAAATTATATATACTTCTATATTTTTATTCTTTATTTACAAACAACAATTTATTTAATATTTCAATTTTCATTTTCCTAAAAAATTACATTCTTATTAGATAGATAGATCTATACTACTTTGTAAATTACTATTCTCTGTAATGGAATTTCAATAAAAGTGTAATAGAGTTTCAAATAAAGATAAACGTCAAATCGAATCGTTTTTCTTTTTAAACGATACAAACATTGAATGATTACATGTATCGAGGAAAACAGAGATATTTATTTAGATACAAAATAGTGGAAATCATTGACAATTGAAGATAATTGGAAACATAGTCGGAAAAAAATGAAATTTTTTATAGTGCTATTTTTTATGTCTATATTTCCATGTTATTATGGAAATTCACTAAAGAATATTATACAATTTAATTAATGTTTATTGGAAGGATTGTTGCTGTTAGCTTATTTAAATTTAAGTTAAATTATTTAACAAGTTCTATCACCTATACAAAGTAAAAAGAGATAGAAAAATAAAAACATCATGGTTTAAACCGTTTATTCAAGAAATAGAATTTGTATCGTAAAGGATTTTTTATACTGAGACTTAAATCTTTTAAATCTTTAAAGATATTCAATATTTTTTCGCTTATTCAATATTTCGCTTATATTCATCTTTTTAATTCATGATATTGATATTGAAATAATATGAAAATTTTTTTCTTTTTTATTAAAGTAATTTAAAAAATTTATTTTTGGAATATAATGTATATTATATATTTTATATATAGAATTATTATATATAGAATTTATTATATATAGAATTAAAATAAAAATTATAGAAATAATAAATATATTATTTTTTTAAATTATTAATTTATTATTCAAAAATAAATGAATGCAGTTAAAAATTATTTTAAATTTTGAAAAAAAAACATTTATGTATGATATATGATATGAAAAGAAAAAATTTAATTTCTATATATAATTCAATAATTTAATTATTGAATTACTATTTTATATTTTTTTTTTATTTTCTTTATTTTCTTGTATTCTTTGTTCAATTTTGTAATTATTAGATGCAATTATATATATTCTTTTGTTTTTTGCAAACATTTCATATAAAATACATGTATGGATTTATAAAATTTGTGAAAAAATTAATAATTTTTTTTAGATATCTTTATATTTCCTTTTTTGAAAAGAGTATAAGATATTTTAACTTTCATTTGCAAAACTTTGTAATTGTATAAATAAAAATATTAAAAACATATGTTCATAAAAATATGTTATTAAGATATTATAAAAATATTAATGATTATTATTATTTTTAAGCTTTATTCAAGCTTTTTTTTAATAAATTTATTTATTTATTTATATTTTTATTTAGAATATATTATTATTATTATTTGGACTTGAATAGATTATTATTATTATTTGGACTTGATTAAAAATATATTTCATTTATTAATCTATTTGATATATTTGCACATATTTAAAAATTTTTAAATAATTATTAAAAAATTAATTTATTAATTGGTTATAATGAAGATATATAATGAAGTTTTGATTGAAATTAATTTATTATCATTTCATATTTTTGTTATAATTTTTTAATAAAACATTTATATATTTATATTTATTTTATTGTTAAAATATTAATACAAAATTTTATAAAAAAATTATAATATGTTCTGTATACAATTTGTTTCAATATTCAATTTCTATAATAAAGAAAATTTATAAATAAATTTATAAATAAATAAATTTTATATTAATGAAAAATTTTTTTTTGTTAAGAAGTAACAAATTTCATGTTATTTATTTACTACCAATTACAAAGTAATTATGAATTTCTGTTGTATTATAATATTACCTTTTTTATAAAGAAATAATAATGCATCAAAATACATATAAAATATTAATATATCGAATTATAAATTAATAATATAAATAGATAGAAATACAAATAATATTTAACTTTTATAATATATTTATTATAATTAAAATTATTGAAAAATCAATGGTTAATACTGTATAATAAATATTTAGTCAATCTTAAATGAATTTTCATCATAAAGTTTAACAATTTTCTCAAATAATACTTCATAAAATTAACATTATTACTAAATACTAAAATTCGAATTAATTATCAAATTATTTTCTTATTAATGAAATTACAACTCTCATGATAATACTTAGAATTTCGTTCCATTGATCTTTTTATAAATTTTTGTTCTCGAAGTTAAATCAAAGAAGCTAAACATCAATATTCCTCGACAGTTACCGCATATATTTGCTCCATTTCATTTCATTTTTTTAAATTTTCAATTAAATCACTGAAAATACAAATTATTCCACTTCCTTCAAGATTTACTTTAGATATTTTTATTTTCTTTATTTAAAAAATAAATAGTTTAATGCTTTTTATTTAAAAGATAAAATTTCATATTTTTTTAATTTTATTTAAAAAATAAATTTTAATAAAAAATTTTTTTTAAAGCTTCAAATATTTTGATATATTTTTAAAAAAAATGCGCAAAATGTATATATATATATCGGAGTATTATATAATATTTTATTAAATTGTTTTTATTAATCATTAAGAGAAGTAGAATAAAAAAATTACAATTATTTTTTAATTCAAGAAAAAAACTTTTTTCTAAAATTTTTAGATTTAGAGTACAAAAGATTTCCGTAAAATTAATTTTTAAAATTCTGCAAAAATTTTTAAAATTTTTAATTTTAATTTTTATTTTTATTGTATATTATATTATAAGTATTATAGTATTTTTCTTTTCAAGTTTGTAATAAATTTATTAATATNAAACATAATATAATATATAAAAAAAATATTTATAATATATACAATTCATGCTATTAATTCTCAACGTTTTTTGCAAGTAGTAAATTTTATTATAAAAGAAAATAAATAAGTTCCAAAAATTCTATTATTTTTTATTTGTAATATATAATGTAATATGTAATGTGATGACTAAAACAAATTTTTTAAATTTAAAATAATTGTGAAATAATATAATTTTTTTTAATATTTTAATATCTATCTTTTTTTAATTTTTTAATATCTATGCATATTTTTTTATCTATTATAAAAATCATATTACATTATATATTATAATAATCAAAATAAGATTTTTATATCATTTAATAAATAAATAATTTAATAAGTAAAATAGATAAAAATTTTGTTCTCTGTTTGATGGAATTGATTTCTAATAAAAAAAGTAAAAATTGTATATCATTATATATCTATAAATCATTATATATCTATAATCATTATATATCTATAACAGTAAAAAGAATACTGTACTCAACCAATATTCTTACTTTTATTTACAGATTAATTAAAAGTATTATTCATATCCTAAAAATTTATTAATATTAAAAATATATTAATAGAAGTCGTTTTTCATATGTCCACATTTATAGACATTTAACAATCTGATCAAGATTATTGTTATTAATATTAAATAATTGTAATAATATGCTATATTTTTATTATATATTATATACATTATATTATAGTGTATTTATTAGTTATTACTGTATTTAATTTTTGTTTTCATTGCAAAATTTTTTCATAAATGCAAATGAAAAATTGTCAAAAAACATGAAATAAATAGCCATACATATATCTGAAATTTAATATAAAAAATAAATATATAATAAGATATATAAAGAATATTCAATTAAACGAAAGATGAAGAATATTAAAAAGAAAATTATTAGATAAGATTAAATAGCTCTATATAAATTTCTTATAGAAAATGTCAACGAACATTTTTACGCAATTCCTGAAATAATGTACATTGTGCGTATACATTGTATATTTTTTAATATATTATCTATTTTGATTTCAATATTATGTGATATCTTGCTTCTTTTTGAAAAAAAGAAGAAGAAAAAATTTTTTCAAAGAAAAAATAATACTAATTTCATTGTAAATGTAGCAAATAATGGCATATAATATAATGAATTATAGAAATTTGTATCTAAAATAATATGCATATACATATATATTTAATAAATTATTATGATATTAAATATTTATG
This sequence comes from Apis dorsata, assembly GCF_000469605.1. Taxonomy (NCBI): domain Eukaryota; kingdom Metazoa; phylum Arthropoda; class Insecta; order Hymenoptera; family Apidae; genus Apis; species Apis dorsata. The sequence continues at coordinate 301,180 of NW_006263363.1, forward strand.
ATATAGTATATATATGTATTTTCGTATATTAAAAATCGCAATTATTTATGTATTAATATTCATATTTCTATATTCTTGCACTTGTTTCAAAAAAGATTATATCACGAATATATAAGATCTTAATATATTCGTGAGATAGTTTTGAAAAATCAATTCTAAAAGCCATAACAAACGAAAATTGCCATGCAAAAAATTCGTTGAGACTTACTTATTGAATTATAAACAATTGAAGTTTGCGTTAAATGAAACAAAACTAAGATAGAATACGGCAGTAATGTGACTGAAATAATGTTTTCTCATACTTATCTCTTCAACTCACTTCATCTAAAATGAACTTAAATTGCTATGCTCTGAAATTATTAACATGTAAAAATGTATTTTAAATACATGATCAAAATTATGATTTTTATTTTCAATTTTCAGTATTAATCATGCAATCATTATATGAATTCACATCCTCACATTCATATTTTTCGTTACATAATCTCGATAGAAAATATTTTTATTTATAAATCAGATTAAAGAAAATAACAATGCTTATTCCGTTAATCTATAGTAAGGCAATTAAAAGCATTATCGTTAAAAAGCAGTCGTGAAAGACGACGATATCTAACACGATTATGATTCATTGTTTGAAAGATTGCTGTGAAAACAGACAAAGATGCTTCGAGCACAATGCTGGAACAATGACTGCTTCCTCTATGAGAGGCAAAAAAAAAAAAAAAAGAAGATAAGAAAAAAATAAAATCAAATAAAAAATCGTGAAAATGAAATGTCGGAAACGCGAATGACAAAGTGACATAAGGAGAGAAGATGATCGATGTTAAGCGAAAGACTGGAAGATCGTTTACGTGCAATTATGAATGGTTCCATGGTATAAAATTTTATCGAGAATTATGAAAGCGACATTGAAATTAATCTTGAATAATTTTAGAAGCATAAATTTTATTTTAATAATAGAATTTTTTGATTTTTTTTTATATATTTTTATAAGTTTTGATATGCAAAATTTAAGAAAATAATAGATTTAATTGTTATTGGAATTTAATGATTCAAAAGTTGCATGTAATTATTTGATAAACTATTTGTTTTACGTACTAATATATTTTTTATAAATAAATAATTTTATATTATAATATCAATTGCATCATATGGAATTTTTTAATTAAGATAATAATTTATGTTTACGAGCACATATTACTTGCAAGATTTATAAACAACTTATTCGGAGAAATTCCTCCTAGAAATATTTTTCTGTTATTACTACTTGCAAGCTTAAGGATGATGTTAGCTGAGAAGATTATAAAGGATGATTAGCTGAAAAGACTATCATTTTTAAAAGTTTAATCGAGTTATAATTGTATATTTTTGATATACATATATTCAGTCTGACTGGACTGATCCTAATGGTGACATATTCCCAACGATATCATCAATTAACATCATTCTAGTTCGAGGAAATTTATAAGAGAGATACGCTGATCTGTTCTCTCTTGTCTTGAGATTTTTATATACAAATCATCATTACAAACGAAGAATTTTTGACGATCACGCCAGACACTGATCGCGATATTATTGATTATTGGCGTGCCCCACCAAAAAATTGTGATCTTCCAATTGAACCAGAAAGGATTTTCTGAGGGCACGAGGTTATTTGTAAATAGAGGTTCACAATGAACACGTAGTCTGACCACCGAATACAACAATTAAAGAATTTGTAAACAGATCATGCGCTGACTGTCGGACACGATTACATATTATGATATTATGATATTGTAATATTGAGAGACCTTGCTCTTTTATAAACACGTGCTCCACATATATAACTAATAATACAGTCCATTTTTAATATATATCATTTGTTAGAACATCTGTCGAAAGCGTTCTACAAACACTCAGCTATTAGCTTACGTCCACTATCATCATTATAATACTATTGTTGCGGGCGCGAACAATTTATATTTGACACTAATATTTCTATCCTACAAATGAATTGGATAAAAATTCAATATGGTAGCATAACTTTTATGTTTTTAAAATTCTAAAAATTAATATCATTTACCAATACGTTTTTTGGATTTTGTGAATATATAACATTGCGATATTAATTTTACCAAAACTATACATTAATTTTAATAATTGCAAAAACAGAAAGTTTTTGAAAATGGAATATTTGAAAAGTTTGGTAATTCTAATCATAAGAGAAAATTAGATAACAATGTTTTATTTATTCTTAAGAAAATAGAATTATTAGAAATCTTAAGGAAATGTATGTACATTTGAATGAATAAAAAAGCTTTTATTTATAATAATAAAATAAATATAAAAACATGATTTTATGTATATTATTAGTAAAAGAAAAAAAATATATTTTAAATTTACACAAATTATTTTAATATTATTGTACTTTAAAATAATACTCTGATTTTATTATTAATGTAAAAAATAAAATAATATGTTAATTAATTGCATATAATTAAATAAATAATATAATACTAAAAATAATACTAGAAAGAAATACTTTAGTAATTTAAGAAATAGTACCAAAAAAAACTTATATTAGAAAATTTTAAAAATTAGAGAAATTTAGAAAATTTTTAAATTCATTAAAAACGAAAACATATGTAAAATATTCTTTTATGAATTTTTCTACTATCTAATATACACAACATATACATATTTTTTATAAATAAATAATTTTATATTATAATATCAATTGCATCATATGGAATTTTTTAAGTAAAATAATAATTTATGTTTGCGAGTAAATATTGCTTCCAAGATTTATAAACAACTTATTCGGAGAAATTCCTGCTAGAAATATTTTTCTGTTATTATATATATATATATAAGTAAAAATTTCAAAGCTATCAATACAGATTGTAAAGAAATAGTTGTTAGATCTCTCAGATCCGCTAGATTTTTATTTATAAGTCATATAAAAAATTAAGTTTACGGTAAAAATATTTAAAATCTAGATAATTAAAACTTTAATCTAATATATTAATTATGTATTCAAAGAATATATAAATTAAAAAACGAAAACAGTACATGTATCATAAAACGAAATATTATGCATATGAAAAAAAAAACGTTAATTTCAATTGTATTGTATTAATTAATATAAATAAATTATTTTTGATAAAATATCTTTTTGAATTCTATAATTTTGAAATATCGTTTATAATTAGAATAAGTATATTATACACATCATGTATAATTACAAGAAATCAAATATTTAAATTCAATTTTCTTAAAAAGAAAATCTCAAATGAAAAAATTTTATTCTATATTTTTTTTCATAAAATTTTATTTTTTCATAAAAAATCATGAAGAATCATTTATTCCCGCTTATATATATTCAGCCAGACTTTGTATAATAAATATTGTTTGAAATATTATAAAATATAAGCTTATTGAATGTTATATTAATAATAATTTATGATTATTAATTATAAATATTCATTGATTAATTGCTAATTCTATAGTCAATGAATTTAATCTTGCAATATACAGTTATCTGCAATATGCAGTTTTATCAGTAATATTGTCTCCATAAAAATCAAATGAATAATAATTGAATAATAATAATGAGAAATGATTGCAAGATAATCATGATAATCATGATTAAGTTAAAATAAAAAATAAATATATAGAATGATTGTTTTATCTAAATATAATGAAATATCGATAATATATTCTGATATTCGAAATAGGGAAATCCTCATCAATTTGTATGATTTTTGGATATATTATAAAAATCAATATTTTTTCTTTATATTTTTATTATTCATTATCTTATGTATCATATTCTTTATATTTATATTATATTCATATTATCGCTACTCGACCTTAATTTTCGAAATATTTACTATTTGCAAATAATTGTTTTCGAAAAAGAGATTGCTATTATTATATAGAATTTTTTTTATATGTATATATTCGTACGTGTACGTAAGTATTTAACTGTTACCTTATTTCTGTTAATAAATATAGACAAGATATAACTAATGGTAAATCTAAAATTTTTCAAAATCTAATATTGAACTTGGTCATTTCACGGATTTTTCAGATTGCAAAAATAATTCCCAGAAAGCAAAAATAAATTATAAAATAATTATTGGGTAATTGCAATAAATATTATTATCATTCTTAGTAAAAAATTAGTATTTATCATTGAAATTTCAATCTTTGTAATTTCCATTGCTACAAAAATTATTTTATATTTTCTATTTTTACATTCTATTTTTACTTTCTATTTTTACATTCCATGGATCCGTAGAATGTTCAAATTAAGCATTAGATTTGAGACATAATCTATAAGCAATAGATATTTAAATTAGATTTTTGATCCATCTACATTTCCAAACGATCCGTTATATATTTTGGACGTCGCTGTGATGTATTTATAAAAATAATAAATAAGTAGACAAATACTTACACAAATATAATTATGGATACATATATAAAAAAAAATTCTATTTAATAAAAATAATTTTTTTTTTGCAAATATTTCAAAAATTAAAGCTGAATGATGATATTATAAAAAGGAAAAAATTATTTAAAATGTTGATTTTTGAAATATATTTAAAAATCAAAGAATCCTCTTTATAATAATAACTGTTATATTAGTTTTTCTATAAATTAATGTTTATATGAAAATCAAGTTTAATTTTTTAATAAAACTACATAATTTTTATTACACATCGATGTAGCTTATTATTTTCTAAAAAGTATTACTTACTTATATTGAAAAATCTTTAGTTTAAGAAATATTTTAACTTTAAAATAAAATTTACAAAAAATAAGAAGAGCAATTAATCTTTTCGTGTTTTTTGGTATTTGATAAATTTTATAAATTTCAAATTAAAATATTTTCGAATAAAATATATCTCATTTTTGATGTTATTTTTATTTTTTCAGAAAATAATAACGAGTTATATAATAACAAAGTGATTAAAATGTACATTTAAAATAATTATATTTATCTACAGAAAAATTATTAATATTGCGTATACATATTTTTACATCGAATAATTTTTATAAGAACCCTTTTTTCATGATATTTTTCTTTAAAAAATATTTAATTGTATATTTATATAAAATACATTTTGTATATGTTTATTTTTCTTTCTTAATCAGTGTTAAAGTATTAAATCCTTTTCCAAAAAAATACCATAAATTTTTGTTTAAAATTTTCTAATCGTACCGAAAAAACTCAAAAATTATCATATATATTATTATATATTGATTATAAATATATCATATATATACACATCGCAATATAAAAATTTCAAAGTAATGAGCACGAAATACTACAATCAAGACTCAATCACATTTTTCATGATACTTCAAACCGTGAAAGTACACATGTTCGCAAGTGCATGATCAAACGAAAAGAAATTAGACGACAAAATCATTCGTTCATGCGAGACAAAAGGGATCGCGCTATTTTTTTATGCTTTTTCATTTCATTTCCATGTTATTCGATTCACTATATCGATATTGGCTCTGGATGGATTTCCAGCCGATTTTTCTGTCCAACCTGATTCGCAAACGTCCTCTTTGGGGAAAAATAAATCATTGCCGTGCATGTTAAGCGAGTCGGCTAACGATTCTTTCTCGAGATGAAACAAAGGACTTAAGTAGGATTGATAATTGAAAAATTCAATTAGGGATCAAAAAAATGGCAAGATAATGGCATCATTTAAAACTTGAGGATAGCTTTCTTCGAAAATGGTCTCGCGAATAATCGATCGGCATGTCTTGGTATAGACGTGTAATTGTGACAAATGATATAAAAAAGAGATGAATTAATGGAGGAAAATTTTATCAAACTATAAAAAGTAAGAAAGATTAAAGAAATTGATTCGAGATAGGAGAATTATTTTTGAATTAAAGAAGTATTATATGTTCTAGATTTATTTTGTATTTCTGTGAATTTATTTCGGAATTGTTCTTTTATAGTTTATAAGAATATCCTTTAAATATAAATCTTAATTGTTTTAATGAAATTCAATAGTCTAATAGATCTATATCTAAAAAATATCCCAAAATTCACACAAGATTTGAATTTTGTGCCATTTGTGCGGTAAAGTATAACGAGTAAAAAGATAGCAGCTAATAGTTCAGGATTATTAAAAATGGAGCGCTACACGAAAAAACAACGCGTTTTCATTGTTGAACAATATTTTAAAAATAATAATGAAGATTCGCACAAATTTTTCGAACAAAATCATCTCCAGCGATGAGGCTCATTTTCATCTTGATGTATTAATCGACAAAATTGTCATATTTGAGGTTCCCAGAAAATCCACAAGTGATTGAGAAACAAATGCATCCACAACGTTTCACTGTTTGATACAGATTTTGGACTGGAAGTATATCATCGGACCATTCTTCTTTGAAAATATGGCTGGTCAGGCAATAATAGTTAATGATGCTCGTTATCGCGACATGATAATCCAGTTTTTTGTGTTTAAATTGTAAGATATGGATGTGGATGATATGTGGTTTCAACAAGATGCTGTTACGTGCCATACATCCCGAGAAATAATTCAATTACTGCATGAATCATTTCTTAGTAGTGTAATTTCCCATTTGGTGACCAGAATTGACCGCCCAAAACGTGCGATTGGACTTGTTTTTAGGATTTTTTTGAAATCTAAGATTTATGTCAACATATCCACGATCATTTACGCCTTGAAGAAGGAAATTGAGTGCTATATTAATGAAATTCAGCCACATTTATGCAAAACGATCATGAAAAATTTCAACAAAAAAGTGCATATATGCTAGCAAAATTGTAGAAGATATTTACGATATTTCATACATAACCCTATACTGTATACTTCATGAATCAATAAAAAATTTACAATTTTTTATTATAATTTTATTATAATTTTTAATTATAAATCTGTTTTCTAATCAAAATTACTTCTTGCATGAATTTTCAGATATTCTTTACAATAGATGCAATCACAAGCTTAATAATTACATATAATATTAATATATTTACGATAATTTTTTGAAAATCAATTCTAGAAATCAAAATAAATGCATAAATTGATATATAAAATGTTGAAATTTATTTTTATTAAATTATAAATAATTAAAATTTGTGTTGGATGAAAGCATAGATAAAATGAAATAGCGTACAATGGATTGTGGACTCATTTTTCATAGTTAAAATTAGAAACATTGTTATATTAATATCTTTCCAATGAAATTATTAATTCATTTAACAAATAATAATAAAATGTATCTATTATAATCAATCTGATTCTAATTTTAAATTGTTCAAGCATTTAAGCGTTATTAAATTATATTTGATATCTTTTTTTTTTTTCTTTTTTCATCAATTGATTCTATTATTAATATTGATGATTCTAATATAGCAAATAAAGGATTTAATAAATTCGAAACAAAAGATTCAATTTTTTAATTTTATTTATTTTTTTTTTATTATCTTTAAATTTATTATAAATATTTGAATTAATAGTCTTCTTCAAATGTATCTCATTTACACATTTTCCTTTCATTTCAAGATTCACTATTTCATCAATTTCATCAATTAAAAATTATCACAATATGATTGTTGAATTTGATTTTGATTATTATCAATTTTAACATAATATAATAAATATAATAATAAATATAATAAATATAAAGTATTTAAAAAATTCAAGATTAATATTTCAAAAAGTAGAAAATATTAAAAAATTAAATTATAAATTAATATAACAAATTTCGAATAAAACAAATTTCATTTAAAACATTTTTGGATAAAATCAATAAATAATTTTGAATTATTTAAAATGATCATTTTTATATTGATTAATTTTGTATATTTATCATAAAATATATTTTGCAAATTAATTTTTCGGTTTATTTTTATATAAAATTTTTTAATGTTATACTTCTAAAATTTATTGTTTTAATTGTACTGGATCTTTTAATTACCCTGGGAGTAAAATACAGCTTGTTTTTTATGTATTAAAAATTTATATATGATTGAATGCACAAATATAATGAATGTTTGATTGAATACAATGGATATTTATCTTTAAATATTTTAATATTTTGGAAATAAAATGTTTCAAATTTTTTTAAATCCATTAGAATTGATTGCTGTCTATTGACAGCAATTCTGATTATTCTTTTTTTTTTTTAGATTAGATTTTAGATAGATTAGTCAAAAATGAAAATATCTAATATTCAAAATATGATAATATAACTGCTATGACCACATAAATATTGTTTGCGTACCACGCATATTCTTTAAACATTTTAATAAATTTCTTAATAATTATTCTTTAAACATTTTTGAAAATATAAATTAAAGTATTGCTAAATTTATTTATTGAAAATTGTGATTAAAACGTATTGTGATTAAAATTACTTCATTACTTATTATTTATTACTTATTATTTATTATTATTATTTTTTTTAATAGATTATTCAAAAGTAATATTTATTTTTATTTGCAAAAATCATATCATATTCATCAAAATATTGAAGTCTTTTCTGAAAATACATATTCTTAATATATATTCTTAAAAATTTTAAAACATTTTTCATAATTAAAATTGTTATAATGTTTTATTGCTAATGTATTGAAAAATATAATAATATTAGAGTATATTATAAATTTCTTTCTTTTTTTTGTTACGAAAAAAATTGATACATGATATTTGTTGTTTAAGATTAATTTATTGCGTTATATATGAACCATTCTGCTCTATCACCTTCTTCATCTCTCAGAAAGTCTCATTATTTCCTTTTTCCAAAATTGTTGGAGTTTATTTGCAAAATATTCCTCGAGGTGCGTTTTTATTTCGCTACGGATTGAAACTGTTTATCATGAAGAAAATTTTTTTAATAACAAGAACGAATAATAGTCGAATAGAACAAGATCTGAAGAGTACAAAAAATACGATAGAACGTCCCAATTAAATTGTAACAGCTTTTCTCTTACAATCAATGCAATATACGGTTTTGCATTGTCGTGGCCTTGTTGGTTCTCTAATTTTGTTTTTCTGCTATGACTTTTTTCTTACAGTCAATGTAACATACTGTTTTGTATTGTTGATGGCCTTGTCAATTTTGGTCGTTTTTCTGCTTTGGCGTTTTTCAATTTATCAATGATTGCAATTTTTCAAAATTGATAGTTTCACCTTGAGAAAGAAGCTCATAGTAAACTACAATTTTCCAATCCAAAAGATGGATAAAAGAATTTTCTTCAAGTGAAGTCCAGGTTATTATATAATGCGACAGTTGAAAATTGTCCTTAAATCAAGTGCGTTTTCGATGCACATTTTGATATAAAATCCAAGTCTCATCTTCAGTGACAAGTCTCTTTAAAAAAAAATCTCTTTCATATTGCTGGAAAAGGAAATCACACGTAAAGACGCGGTTCATAAAATCGGATTCCGTCAATAGATATGGAATCCAAACTTTATATCGATTGATATATCCTAAAATGATATATCCCATCCTAATCAAGTAATTATACTGTCTTGGGAATGTTAGCGTTCACTATTTCGCGCACATTATATCTCGGATTTTCAGCGAGTATGGTCTTGATAAGATCCATATCCATTGCTGCTGGGCAAAGTATTATCATATATGCAATATCATATAAATATTTGTATTTAAAATAATTACTTATAATTTTTTTGTATTTATTATTTTTTTTTGTGCTTATGTATTAATACACCAAAACAGAAATGTGTAGTAAAGAATAAATAACAAATAAAAATAATTTTTTTTTATACAAAAATGGACATACATATTCGGAATTTTTTATTTTCAAACATTGCATCATCAAATTTGCTGTAGTTTAATCTCAAAAAATTAATGAAAATCACCTACTTTAATGCCAATACAGAAATTAGTATAAATATTGAGATAATAATTCATGAAATATTAAATATAGAAAAAAAAAGAAAGAAAAAAAATTATATCAAATCTGTATAAAAAATAAAAAACAGAAATCTTATATAAAATATAAAAATTGAAATAGTACAAAGAAATCGTATAGAGCCTATTGAAAAATTCTAAAATCTTGAGACTCGTTTGAGAATATAATATGTAAATTATTCGTAGAAAGAAAGAAAAAAATGAGAAATAATTATTGTAATAAAAAGAAATTAAAATCAATCTTTAAAATAGTAAGCGAGATAATAAATGATTATGAAAAAGAAAATTAATAGTGTGCAGAATATTGAAGAATGTGATATTTTTCAAAAATCGCGTATAGAAATCAGATTATATCTGAAAGAAAAATAAAAAAAAAATGAAAAGAATTGCGATGGAATTTCATAAATATAAATAAAAATATATCTTCAAGATAGAATTTTAGCTTCAAATAAAAAGTTATTTTAATATATTTAAATTAAATGATTAAATAAAGGAAATGTAACACAAAAATACATATAAAGAATATACAAACAATAGCAAAATATATGAATAATGTAATAGAAAAGACTAAAGCTAAAACTTTTTTGAAAAAATATAAAAAATGATTAGAAAATATAGTTATCTTTTTTATTGATTAATTTAGTAATAAATTTATTATACTTTAAAATTGTATGTTTTATATTTAATTATATTGCAATATTTTTTTCAATTGCAATAAATTTTTCATAACAAGTCATTTATTTAGTCGAAGAGAAACAATTAATCATAGAATTAATTGTTACTATTGTTAAAATCTAAACTGAACAACTTTAAATATTGCATAAATATGGTGCCTGAATTGAAGTTATTACCCGCCTACTGTACTGTCGTAAAACTATATAATTATTTATATTATAAACTTTGAATAAACGATTTATTTTAACTGATTATGGCTGATTGACAACTATAATGATTCTAACTGTACTGTGATACGATCGTTACTGAATTTTATCTGATCAATATTCTATTTTATTCTAACTGAATTTTCTATTCTAGAATATTCTATTCTAACTGATCTGATTTAGAATATCGCAGATTTTAATTTTTCCTCCAATTATTATTTTTCGTGAAAATGCAAACTAAAAGAGAGTTAGAAAAATCGCCAAAGAAATCAATAGTCACATTGAAGGATGGTTTTAAAGAATGGGCCTTCACGGAATCGCTTACTTGGCCCGTCGCAAGACTCGTAAATATGATTTGTAAAGTGGCCATTGATGTTATATCATCATTATATCAAATTGTTCATTGTTTAAATTGAGAATCTGTTAGGAAACTATATTCGTTCATAAATTATTGTTAAAAAATTATTATTGAAAATTATTAAAAATTACTATTGAAAATATTCAAGTTGTTGAAAATAAAATAAAAAGTTTTTTGACCGCTTCATAGATTTTGAGTTTGCCTTTAACAATGGCATTGGAATAAATTGTTAAGAAAAATGAAAATAGCCTTTTGATGAAACATTTTATTTTCTAATGAATAACACAATTTTATTAAAAATATTTTTTAAGCTTTAGATCAATAAAAATATACTATTTTTTAAAGAAAAAGAAAAATAATATAATAATCCTGAATATCAAAACAAAAAATTATAAACTAATCTTACATTCTATTAATATTCTATTATTATAAATTATTTCTGTTAATAAATAATTTCATAAAAATAATATTATAAATTATTTCTGTTAATAAATAATTTCATAAAAATAATAATAACAATCTAATAATTATAAATCACTCATAAAATGAAACAAAAAATATAAAGATATAAAATAAAAATAAAAAAATAAAAGGTAAAGTTTAGAATTTGAATAATAAGAATAATAGAAGCATAATAGAAACATAATAGCAACGGAAGTTAATACAGTAACATTATGTTTCGAGTCACGCAATTAACTGCCATTGACTTATAATTTGATTTATAACAATATTCTGCTTGTTATATTAATTTATTATACTATATTTTCTATTATAATATATTTATAAATTTCATTGATTCATAAATATAAAAAAATCAATGTTATTGGAATTCGACATAAACTAAAAAATTGTATTTGAAAAATCAAGTACATATTAAAACATTATGTAGAATACAATTCATAATCTCATATTTTCTCATATATCTACTACTAAAATAACCAAGTGATATGATTAATTTACACATCGATAACATTTGAAAGCATAATATCAAATATTTTTATTTTTAAAATGTAATCATTTTATTTTTGAAACTTTTAATTTCTCCTAGATAATTTTTTTTTTAGTTTCTCCAATTTTTCTTAGATATTTGTATATTTTCAGAATTTCTTAATGAGATTGTTAATTGATTTATTTATTTAAAAATTTTTAAAAATAATTTAAAGAAAATTATAGGAAAATTTATTGTTCAAATAAATATATATATTTTTTTAATTTATTAGATAAGATGCTTTTTAAATATCAAAATAGACACAAAAGTTATATATATATATATTTTATATTATAACATATAAAAATATCAATTGAGACTTATTTATTAAGTTATAAGCAATTTAAATTTGAATTAGAAATGAAGCGAAAACAGAATATGATCGTGATATAAGAAAGACAGATTCAATAATCTTTTAATAATAATTAATTTAATAATTTTTGTCCATTTCGTTTCTTTAATTATAATTTAATAAATGAGATATATTTCTGTATAGCAACATTTATTTATATGGAATTATATATTATATTATATTCTTATTACTATAATTATTATATACATTTGATATAAATTTAATTACAATTTTACAATTCTGTTTAATTTCTAATCGAATCAATGTAATCGAAGCAATGTTGTAATCAATTCATATATATTTTTTTATTAAACAGACATACAATCCAACACAAAGTAATTTTTAATATCTGTTTATAATATCGAGATTTTTTCTTAATATAAAAGAGAATCAATCGCAGCATTTTAATAAATTTGAATCGTTTTTGTAGAAAATAGAACAAAATGATAGAGAATGAGCTACGAAAAATAAATGAAAAAGTTTTTTTTATTTGAGAATGAAAAATTTTTTATAAAATTTTTGTATGTTAAATTTGAATCTAGCTGTACAAATTATTTATAATATTATAAAATAAATGTATACAAAATATCAATTTTTGTAATATTATATTATATTTTATTACGAATTTTTTCAAAGAAAGTTATTTTTTTTTAAATATTTTTGTCATCTCCTATGTTTCTCTTTTTTTTAATAAAATAAACATTTTTTTAACAAAATAAATAAATTAATTTAGTCTAAAATTTTTCTTATTAAATAAGAAAGACAAATAGAAAGATAAATAAGTTCAAGAATAATAAAAAATCAATATCATTTTTAGTATGAAAATAAAATACAACGAAAGTAAAATAAAATACAAAAAAGATTACAAAAATTAATCAAAAATAGATAAAAATTTATCCAATAAATTAAATAGAGAAATTGAAGAAACAAAAAATTAAATATCGATTAAAGTTAAACGATTATATATCGTTATAACGATTGATACAAAGAAAAAGTAGAAAATGAAAAAAGTTCTCATGTGGAAACAATGAGTAGAATCATAAATATCTTACTGTTTCTACAACTTAACTTAATCTAAAGCAACTTTTGCCTTCTTTTGCTTGGCTTAAAATAAAATAGTTGTTGTTTCTTTTTATTGTTAAGAAAGAAACAAAGATAAAGAATAAATATTCATGGCGAAATATTCTTTCATGTTAGAATTAGATTCATTTAGTTTATCTTGAATTGTATTCGTTTAAATTTTATTTTTATATATAATTTCTTTTTTAATTTATATATAATTTCTCAAACAATTATACTTGTTAACAATTATACTATAAATTTTATGATAGTTTAAATTTTACTTTTACTTTTATAAATATATATATATATTTTACTCTGTTAGTAATAAATTTTATTAAAATTTGACTAAAATAAATTTAGAAATGATATTAAAAATGTTCCCATTATAAAAATTATATATTATTCTTGTATATATATCTTGAAAAAAATTGTGATTTAAAAAAAATTAATTTAATAAGTAGCAAGTATATATAAAGAATTGTTTTACTTAAAATTATATCTACATGTATTTATTGTTATATAATTAGTATAATTATATAACATAATTAGTATATATATAATTAGTATAATTACAAATATCTATTTATAATTATATTAAGCTATAATTAACAATATATCAGCCTTTTTATGTTTATTGACAATAGTTAAAATATACAAATATGTGGACAAATAAAAAATATGCAATTCAATAATTATGGAAATTTATTTTTTAAATTTAAATATAAGAAAACAATTATTGACAATAATATTTTGAAAATGTTAATATTTATTTCAAAGCTCAATTTAACTATAAAACATTATTTTATAATTATAAATTGAAATTAGGTATGACGTAAAAATAATGTTTACTAAAACAAATATGTTTATTAAAGAATTTATACATTTCTATTTTTATAAAAATAATATATAAATATATAAAATAACGATGAATTCTTTTTTAATATGTCTAATTCATTTTATTTACTTTAAATTTTTTCCATATTCTATGTCATGAAAGATTTAGAAAAGAATATTTATGACCGTCTTCATTTTTTTATTAATGTGTTTTTAGCTAAAAAAAATTTTTATTAACAATTAAGATATTCAAAAATTGAATTTTAATATTATAAAAGACTAACCAAATAAATAATTCATAAATTTAAATTATAATAAATGAAAAAATTTGAATTTTTTTCATTTCAATCATCTTTAAATAAATTTCAATTAATCCCACTTACAATACTGTATAAATAAAACTTAAATAATATTGCAAAATATCAGTATTTCAATTAAATTTTATTACCAATATAAAAAAACATTTCTTTCATCATATCATTTAAAATTTCGTGACAATATAGTAAAAATATCTATTAAATTTCGAGCGATAAAACGTAGAAAAGGCAGAGGATGAAGTAATAGCATGTCAGTGGGAGATACCGCTGTGCTCCGAAGATACTCGATATCGACGAACACAGGGCAAAACGAGAACAAAGGGAAAAGTGTCCCCGTGCGATACGAGTTAGCAATTGCGCCTGAAACGGGTGCAAAGCTTTGTAGAATCGCGGTAGTGAAGAGGGAAGGAGAAAGAACAACCTCTCCGCGAACAATTCATATTATAGCTTCTTGCATCCCCATAGTGTATTGTTATTGCGAAGTGTATGTCGTCATGTGATACTTGGATCAGTTGATATCCGAGACGTCTGTCACTGTTATTTAAGAAACTAGTTATGCAGTTAATACGCAAGAGGAGAGTATATTTTTAATTGATAAGTTTTTATTATAATATTATAAATTATTGTTCATTATCATGGAAACTATAAAATAAATAGAATAATGATATTTTGAAAATCTTATTAATAAATTAAATTGCAAATCTACAATTTACAAATAAAATTAAAAAAAAATTTATCTATAAATATCTTATTACAAAATTATACATAAATATTGAATTTTTTTGATATTTTTTAATACATTAATCAATACAAATTTTATAGGATATTTTCTATAAAAAATTATTACATTAATATAAATAATTATATAAAAAAACATATTCCTATAATAGCATATTTCTCTATATAAAACAAAAAATTATTAATTTAAAAGATATTGTAATTTGAATATTGCTAAATTGTTAGGTTTTAATTGAATTAAAATAAAATTCAAATTAATATATTTTCTAAATTAATAATTTTTTGCTATATATTTTAGTAATTTTTTTGTAGAAAATAACCATCTTCATTGAATATATTAAAAAATTTCATGTAAAAAAATAAAATTGACTTTTATATATATTTCTATAAAAAATTATAGAATAGTTATAGTTTCCCTATAAAAAAATAATATTAAGTTATATTTCCTATTTTATATAAAATATTTCTTAATATAATAAATACTTTGTCTGAAATGAAATAATTGAATAAGTTATCCTAAATGATCACATTGTATATGATGTATATAAATATTATATATATACATATAATGTTATAAAATTAAAACATAAGAAAGAAACTATTTCTTAAAACATAAATATTGACATAATTTCTTAAACATTTTATATGACATTATTTATTTAATAATTACAAATTATTGTATTAATATAAATAACTATATTTAAATAAATTTTTTCTTTTTTTGTTATTACATTTTAATATTGAAATTTACTAATAATTTATTTCTGTATTAAATTAATGAAAAAAAGATATAATATCACAACGTGACAACAAAAAAATATTTAATAATTTAATTTTTTTTAATTTAAATTTAATAATTTTTACAATTAATATTTCTCACTATTCCTTTTATATTTTACTATATCTTTTATTTTAATCCAAATAAATTCGAAACTTTGGATGATCATAGATTTTTTTCATTCTAATCTAATCTTCAATCTAAAGATCTGAAACATACTTCTAAAATTCAAGATTTATTACAATAAATAATAATCTCACCAAATTCTTTTTTATATTATTGTTTACTAAACATAGCTTTTTATGATTGTAATTTTCTTATACGATTTTAAAACTTTAAATTTGTTTTTTCATTTGATATTTCTAACATTTCTCTCTATGCATCCATAAACATCATAGTATATTATTGTAGACAGAGAAATCGAAAGAACATCGATATTAAATACGAAGGAATTCTAGTGGAAACAAACGGCAAATATTCTCTCTACATCTTGTTGAATAAAATGAATCGATTCCTCGAGATACTTTGCGAAAAGATACAAGGGAGTAAATATTACTGATACACGAAAATGATGAAGTCTTTATATTTCGTTGAGGGAACATACTTGAAACCGATTCGTTGCAGATATTTGTATTTCTATGTCTTCTTCTTCATATCATTTTTTACTTTCTTCGAACAAATAACAATACATGTAAACATTAATCAAATTTAACAGTTGACATAATGAAATCTTTCATATTTGACATTGTTTTGATCTATTTTGCTCAAAATAATAATAACAAAAAATTAACGAAGAAATCAATCTTTTTTGTGTTGATATTATGATTCATTGTTTGAAAATTTTCTTAGAAATTAATTTGAAGTTATTATAATTAGTAAGTATTTCAGTTATTATAATTAAAAGTATAATAAAAATAATAAATAATAAATAATTCAATAAAATTTTTGAAGAAAACATGAAACATTTGTTCCTCACATATGAAAAAAATATTTACAATAAAATAAATATAATAAAAAATATAATATAATCAATATAATAGTATAATAAATATAACAATTCAATTGTTACATTTATATACATATATATATAAGTATTTTTATTTATTCTGAATTTATAATATTTCTTTATGAAGAAAATATATGTCATTTAAAATACATATATATATACCATAATATATTATATACTATGTAACTTGCATAACTAAAAAGTAATTATAAAATATAAAATATAAGTGAATATTTACAATTCTCATAATTTTATATGTTTATATGCTTAAGTCTACAACTTATTTCTTACAATTTCAATTTTTGCATATTAATGTTTATATTAATGATTTGTATGTTGACTAAAACATGAAGGAACTCTAATTCATCCATAGTACATTTTAAGTATTAATTATAATAATAATTATTATTAATAATAGTTATTAATATTTTAACAAATATTTATTTACTTTATAATTCATTAAACACAATACATAGAGAATTATACATAAAATGTGCAAATCATATACAAAAATAGAATATATATTAGAATATATATTTTGTTATATATCGTATGTACATAAAATTTCCTATATATATTATATCTATAAATTTTTTATTGATAAATAAAAATCTAATAAACGACTAATATTTATTATTCTTTTTTTTCTTTATGGTACTATCTTTTGTATCTAAAATTCTCTATTTATAATATGACTTAAATTTTTATTTTTTTTATTTTATTTTTTTATAAATAGAATTTGAAAATCAAATTTATTGAATGTATATTTATTTGTATATTTATTTAATTAAAAATAATAAAATAAAGTAATAAACAATTAAAAATCTAAATTATTATGTATTTAAAACAAAATAATAATACTATATATTATAAATATAATATAAACATTAGTTTGAAAATTACAGAAATAGTTATTTTTCTTTCTTTTTATAAACTATAAAATTATGAAAATCATTTTTTTTTTCGAAATTATTTCCGTTAACAATAGTTAAAAACAATTCTTGAAATTGAAAATCAATTAAACAAAGTAACAAATTCAGTTGAACATATATATATTCAAAAGAATAAAATAAAATTATTGAACATTTGAACTAAAATATATTTCTTTTATCATTCTCATCAAATTTATTTTATCTTTTATTCTTTTTAAATTTGATTTAACTAATTTTATTATATTTTTTTATTAAAAGATGAAAAATAAGTGATTCTACTTCAAATTATTTTAGAAAATATAGATAATGAAACAAGAATAAAATAATAAATAAGAAATTCTATTAAATAAAGTAATAAATTTTTCTTTTTAAAAAAATATTAAATATAATTTATAATTTATGAGCATAATTTATAATTAAAATAAATATGAATATATAAAATTTCATCATAATTTTATAATTACATAAATATAGAATAATTATATAAATATAAATATAAAGGAAAAATATTAAATATTTGTAAAAGAAGTAAAATATATAAAAAAATTCATATTAAACATATTTATAAATAAATTTATAATTGATTATATATATATAATAAACTTGAAATACAAAATAATTTCATTCT
>NW_006263363.1:320353-326403 GCF_000469605.1 Apis dorsata
TATGTTTTTCCAATGTTCTCAATAACTTATTTAAATTTGATTTAATGTAAATTGACAAAATAATTGGTTATAAATTGAACAACAAAAAAATATTAAAATATAATTATAATATTAAAAATTATCGATAGTTATAATATTTTAAAATATCAAGTTATATTATATAAAAAATTTTAAATTAAAATAAAAATTAAATATTACAATGAATATTACAATAAATTATTACAAACATATGATATAACAATATTAATAAGTATCAAAAAATATAAAAAATAAAGTAAAGTAGTAAAGTTCTATTATATATGTTCGAATAATAAAAATTAACAGTTCTTATTGTATATATAGAAGCACAGAATAAAAAATAAAATCAAATATTTTATATAATATAAATAATATTAATATAAATTACTATATATTAAGATTCTTTTGCACCATGCTAGGAATGACTTTAACTGGTTATATTTATATGAACATGCAAATTTATCTATTAATCTCTTTTATAGTATCGGTTTCAGTCATCCCAGAGTTCTTTCAAAGTACGTTTCGTTGATACAAATGTTCTTTTCTACATCGTTCAATATGAATAGCCAAAGCATTTGCGATATTATGCTTTATTGCTTTAAAAAAAGTAAGATAGTGCAAATGATACTGCAGACAAGCTTTGTACTGTTTATGAGAGTAGTACTACAACTATTACGATTATCCTTAATTGATTTAAGAAATTTAGAGCTGACAATTTTGATTTGAAAGATAAAGCCGCAACGACAGCCCAGCAGCAACGGATATGGACCTTATCAAAACCATTTCGCTGAAAATCCGCGAGATAATGTGCACGAGGTAGTGAATGCCACTAACATTCCAAGACAACGGTACATAATCATCTGAGATAATAATCAAGATGAGATATGTCAATCGATGTGAAGTTTGGATTCCATAGTTATTGACAGAGATCGATTTTATGAATCACATCTCTACGTGCGATTTCCTTCTCCAACGACATGAAAGAGATTCTCTTTTAAAAAGGCTTGTCACTGAAAACGAGACTTGGATTTTGTATCAAAATGTGCACCGAAAACTCATTTGATTTAAGAACAATAGACTTCAACTGTCGCGTAGCCTGGACTTCACTTGAAAAAAATTCTTTTATCCATTTGGATTGGAAAAGTAATCTACTATAAGCTCCTTTCTTAAGGAAACTATTAATTTTGAAAAATATTGCAATCAGCTTGAAAAACGCCATAGCAGAAAAACAGCCAAAATTGGCAGCCATCACAACAATACAAAACCGCATGTTATATGGACTGTAAAAAAAATAGCTATTTGATGGGGAAAATTTTTTAATAACAGGAACAAATAATAGTCAGATAGAACAAGATCTAGTACAGAAGGGGAAGTATAGAATATGCGGTATTCCTCACGATAAATTGTTCCAATCTGTAAACGAAATAAAAATGCACTCGAAGAATATTTTACAAATAAATCCCAATAATTTTAGAAAAAGGAATAATAAGGCTTCCTGAGAAATGAAAAAAAATGATAGAGCAGGACGATTCATATATAACGCAATAAATCAATCTTAAACAACAAAAATCGTGTATTTATTTCATATCAAAAAAAAGAAAGAAACTTATAGAACATCTTAATACTTCATATATCGTATCAAAATTTAACGATATTAAATGAATATTAAATTGAAAATTCGAATTATATATGAAAGAAACAGCAGAAAAGCCGAAAATAATAAATAAAAATCAAGAAATGTGGCATGAATTTTCCTAAATAAAAATAATTGGATAAGCAATATAACAAATAAATAATAATAAGGTAGGTTTTGAAGATGTGAAGAAGAATTTGGAAAAACGAGAACAAAATATATTCTCTAATATTTGGATCGCAGAAGATACTGACAAGAAATATTTCAACGATAAAAGATATTTCGATATTAAAAAATTTTATCAAAAATTTTCCATCAATATTTTAATGTTTTTAGTATATCTCTCTTGCAATATTCATCGTTTTATAAATATTCATGAATATTTTAATCAAATTAAAAAAAATAATAAGAAAAAATTTGCCAATTTTAAATATAATTATCAACAAAAAGTTTTTATATATTTCGATTTTAAAAAATATAAATAATTATTTTATATGAATTAAAATTATTAATTATTTAATATGAAATAATGGAAAAGTTTTTTTAAATTTTATTTTTTAATTTTTTTTAATTTTTTTTGTATTTATAAAATAATAAAATCACTATTGAAATTTTATAAATTACAAATTTAATAAATTACAAATGATATTTCTTTTATATACAACAATAATAAGCTGGTCATAAAATAATTTTTGTTTCTTTTTTCTGTTATTTTTTTCTTATACTTTTTTACTTTACTTTTTTCTAACAATTACGACAAAATAAAACATTAATAATTTTATAATATTACTGTAATAAATAATTAATAATAATAAAATTTTTTTTTAAAAAGAAGAAAAAATTGAGAAGAGATAGTAAAAGAGAGAATAAAACGATAAAAAGGAGAATAATAAAAAGCTAGAAATATATAAAGAATAAGAAAAATAAAAGAAAAATAAAAAAGAATAAGAAAAACATAAAACAATGAATGGATGATATAATAAGAGAAATGAGAAAACAGGTATTGAGGAGAAATAAAAGAACAACGGAAGTCTAAAAAAAGTAACATAATAGAAAAAGAAAAAAAAGAATTTAAAAATAAAAAAAAGAATATAATAAAAGTAATTATAGTACTTAGTTTCATAGTCGTACATTGTCAACCTGAAGGAGCGTAAACAACTGAAAAAAGAACAGAAGATATTCAGTTATGGTTGATAGTATATAATTTTAAATAATAAACAACATTTCATTTCATAATTTATAAAAATTAAATTTATTTTTATCTATATAAAAAAAAATAAATAATAAAAAGAATAATAAAAATAAAAATAAATAAAAAATAATTTTATATATATTTTATAATAAAAAATTTTTTTATTTAAATTACTATCTTATTTTATTATAATTATTGGATATTATAATATATTAATTATTTATAATATATATATTAATTATACATAATATATATAATATATTAAATTATTATAATAATTAAATCTTATTTTATTATACATTTTATAATAAGATATTATTTTATTTATAGATTATATTATTGTTATGCCCTCAAATACGATTTATTTATTATAATTCATCGAAAAAGATAATAAAAATTTCTTTTTACAAATTTTTATCTGAAGTGAAAAAGATTTATATTAATTATATGTTATATTGTTGAAACTTTCATTGAAATTCGTTAATGCAGAAACAAGAAACAAGATTGAAAAATGTAAAAATTTTCAAATTTTAAATCGAAGGTTATGAAAAAATATGATTTTTATTATTTTTAATATTTTTATTTATGCTCATAATTTTTCGATTTTGATGAAATTTTTATCATATATAAAATTGATATAAATTTAAAAAATATATTTATTCATTACTTCAATAAAAAATTTGAAAAAAATGATGTTTATAATATGATGAATAATTTTTATATTCTCTTTACGATTTTGACCAATAATAACTTTTTTAAAATTTTTTTTTATGTTTCTATAAAAATGTTATGTTATCTATAAAAAAATATAAATTAATTCTTTTAATTTAACTTATAAGAACAAGTCATTAATTCTTTTGGAAAAAATTATGTTTTAAAAAATGTATCAATATTTTTTGGAGCCATTGTTTATCTTAAATATAACATCAGCTAACATTACTATGTAATACGCTAATGTGTAATACGTTATATATATTAGATTATATATATATATATATATTAGAAATTTTTTTTAATTTTATTTAAATTCTTACAATTTAAGTAATAAATATAAATTAAAATATTCAATTTAAAATATAATTTGTGTATGTTCTAACACTTGTTGTAAGTCATATTTTTTAAATAATAAATATGAAATTGTATGAAACTGAACGTTCGATTTAAAATATAATATATTCCAATGTTTTTTAAAATATATATATAAAATATATATAAATATAGCATATTGTACTTTTAAAAAACTTGTGAAAATATATACTTATTTTCCGAATGAATTGCGCTTCGTTCTTTGTTCTTTAAAATTGTCGATTAAACTTTCAACGAGAGAGACTTGTTTGGTTGAGACAGCCGTAGAATATTTAGAAATTTAAATCGAAACGAAACTGAGTGCTAAAGTTTTACAAGGTGTATCTGACGTGGCAAAAAGTATCATCCTCTTTTCTGCTGTATTTTTCCCGCTTAATAAATAAAATCTTTACAAAAGCTTCCATTAATTTTATAAAATAGTAAAACTAATCAGGAAACAACATATTGCTTTAGCAATGTTAAATAAAAAGTAATCCAATTAAATAAAATATAGATTTCAATTATATAATTATTAATTTATAACTTATATAATTATTAATTTATTATATCAATTCCAGAATTTTTTAAATAATAAAGTAATAAATTTAAAAAAATTATCCAATTGTATCACATAAAATATAATAAAATATAATAATAAAACTATAGCCTTTTTTATATTTAACTTAATTATTGTATTTTAATCAATATTTAAAAATTCATAAATTAATTACATAAATCCAATGAAAATTTAATGTATAGTAAACAAAATCTTTGATTACTTAGTATTATTATCGCAATCACATCATAAATCAATACATTTACATGATATACAATATATAACTATCATATAATTATATACATAATTTAAGAAATATAATGCATTCAGTTATATATATCTATAACAAAATATATTATTGTTGATATTCAGAATATCAAAATTGATGTTCAATGTTTCTCTTTAGAATAAGATAATTAACATATTCATTGTTCATGCTATATAAATATTTTTTTAAAAAAATTATTAAATAATAAAAATAACTGCAAAAAGCCATTTTTTATTTATTATAATATTAATATTAATATAATATATTAATTAACTAAATTCAAGTATATCATATTTAATACCGTTTAAAAGTACTTTTATATAAATATAAAAATTTCATATCATAAAAATAAAAAATAGAATTTTATAAAAATAAAATTTTTGGAAAATAGAATACAAATAGTTTTTATAGTCATTATAAATAATAAAATTATGATTTAAAAAAATATTTAAAAAAAAGAAAGAAAATCTTTTTTTTCATAATAATTTAATAATGATTTTTTTTGATTTACATCAAAATTTAAATTCTGATCAATCTAAAAGTATTGACTTAATCAGTATTGACTTAATCAATTCAACATCTTAATTGAAATAAAAATAATTACATTCATAATCATAAGTAATACAATAGTAGTTAGGATCATCAATGATTTCTCTAAAATTGCATCCAATTTTATGCAATTATATGGCAATCAACATATCAATATACTTTAATCTTTCAAATAAAAAGTAGGAAATCGATCATGTTTGACACTGAAAAAGCAATCTTTATTATTATTTCAATTTGATGGTGACATTTCATGAATATATTACCACATCATTTCTCGTTCTGATATCGTGCTATTTTCATTCATCGTTTATTATCAAATACTGATATCGGTTTTTATTTCTAATAAAATTATATGACTTTATGATCTCTGTGATAGTATTTACAATTTTATTACAAAAATTACAAAATCATGACAATATTTTTTTAAGTATAAAGATTAATTTTTTTTTAATCATTTTAATTGTTGAAAATTATTTTGATAGAAAATATGATGATAAATATTTTTTGATGATATTTTTATGTAAAAAATAAAATTTATTTGCAACTTCTTTTACAAAAAGAAATTATTATTATAATATTAAATCTATTAGATGTTTTCACAGAATTTATAGATTCAATTATTTAAGATTATAGATTCGATTATTTATTTAATAAATAAATATTTAATAATAAATAAAAATATTTTTATTTATTTATATCAAAACAATGTATATTTATGTATATTATGTACAATGTGTGTGTGTGTGTGTGTGTGTGTGTGTGTGTGTGT
>NW_006263363.1:326553-328576 GCF_000469605.1 Apis dorsata
TATTTAAGCAGTCATTTGATAAATAATGCTACAATAAATAAATGAAATTCTAAAATTTTGATATCAATCAATATTTGAAGCCACATAAAATCCAAAATTTATATTAAAAATCCGTGATATTCTTGTTTTGAGTTCTTCTCCATTTATTCATTCTTTATAAAAAAAATTGTGCACTATCGATTTTGTATTTTTCTATCATTTTATATCTTTCGATGTCACATCTTGTCCAGTTAGATTATTCTTCCACTAGAAAAAATCCAGTCTTAATGGAAGAATCTGAGTTTGAGAATATATAATTTAAAAATTATATTTTTCCTATTCATGTTCAGTTGTTCACGTCAAATAAATATAAATTCTCTCCCATATATGAGTCAATCAAGATATCATTTTTTGTATTTTATTGTCATCAATTATATAGTATTATTAAATCTCAAATTTTTAATTCAAAAGGTAAGATTATAGTATATTTTAGGCAAATAATTAGATATTTAATTTTTTGTAAATAACTTGAAAACTAATATTGATGAGTATTTTTTTTCATATAAAAAGTATTTCAAAATGATATCTTTAATAATATATTTTAAAATTATAAATCGATGACTTTTTGATAAATTTTTATCATATTAAAATAATAAATCGATGTATGCATTAAAAATATATGTATTAAAAAGAGTGCTCAAAATGATATTCATAACAATATATTATATTTCAAAATTATTGAAATTAATGATAAATTAACCTTCCAACGTTATAATATTCAACGTTACAATTTCGTTATTATTCCCTAACTATTTTGTAATAAAATTTTAATAAATGAAAAAATTAGAAAATACTTTTATGAATAAGTTTGAGATGAAAATAATTCCAAATCAGAATAGAATTATTTTTTTTTTTGTATAAAGTGTTATAAAAGTATATATAATAGTCACGATAAAAAAGATAGAATCTATTTGTTAATGTTATAATGTTATTTGTAATGTTATTTAAAAATTATATTAACAAAACAAAAAAGATAAAAACATTTATAATATATATTGAAAAAATGTTGGAAATGATTGAAAGTCATATATTGTAAAGATATGTGGAAAATGGTTTCATGATTTTGATATGATTTTGTTTTAAAAATTTATATAAAATGTATTTATATAAAATATAATATAAAAATGTATAAATAATGCAAATAATTCAATGATTGTTGGTTGATAATAAAAGTTGTTACCAATGATTTAGATTATGTCTGAATTTATAAAATAAAAGAACGATTATAAATATTAATATAAACTTTTGGAATAATTTAAGAAACAACTAAATAAAATATAAGATAATTGAGAAGGAAAATGCTTTTTTATTGAATTTATAAAAAATTTAGTATTTATATTTTTCAAATCAACAAATTTTGTTTGTTATTTAAATCATATATATTATAAAACAAATATTATTAAATTAATAGAAACTAAATCCATAAAAACAATAATTCTTCTCGTAGACATTATATATATTTCAATATATATATGCATATTTATAAGAAGAAATAAAAAACATATTTGTTAAACATATTAATTTCATTTTGGTATTGATTTAATATGAATAAAACAAATGAAATAAAAAATTGTAGTTTTTTATTCATAATTTTCATAAATATTAATAAAAGATATATAAATTTTGTAATCATCTTGTACAAATAATGTAGCAAATATGCTCTACTTTAAATCTTTTTATTTACCAATTATTATAACAAAAAAATTCAAAGACATGATTGTAATTGATGACCTTAGTTACACTAAGACCTGTAGGATAAACTTTGAATAGTTGACATCTCTCTCTTAATTATTACATATGTAAATATATATTAATACTTATATTAATTAAATTATATTAATTAAATTCTAACAATTTTATTTGAATAATTTTTTTCAACGAATAAATAAACATTTTTAATTTTAAAATTTAGTGGAGAATGAATAGAATATTATATTAATTAAATTATATAATATAATATAATAATATTATATTAAATGTAGAA
>NW_006263363.1:328869-343476 GCF_000469605.1 Apis dorsata
TTTACTAAATAATTATTGTGAATAAATCAATGTTTCCTCATTTTTTAAACATTTTATATGGTTAATAACATTTCATTCATAAAAACTATCATATTTATCAATCTAAAATTTAGGTTATAAGTATAATATATATATAGATGATAGTATATCAATTTCGAAATTCTTACATCTCTATTATATATTTAATATATTCCTATTTTATATAATTAATTAATATATATTATATATTATATAATTAATATATATATTTATTTTATATAATTAATATATTTCTATAATCTTTCAATGATGCATTTAGAAAACATAATACAATATTAAATAAAAATCTTGAACAGAATCTTTCATTCTACAAAAATATAGGAGAATATAATAGCTATCAAACCTAATATCCAAATTGATTAAAATATATTGATCAAATAGATTTGTATTTTTTATGAGTATTTTAATTCTTCTATTTATATTTTAAAATCTATAGTATCATTCAATACTATAATTATATATATTTACTATATTAATGTACTAGAATTTTTCTAATAATTAGAAGCATTAGAAAAAACCAAAACATCGGATTATATTGAGATTGAATTTTTTTCCGCAATTGAAATGCGTTCTAAAAACGTTCAAATTTCCCGATATATACGATATAATATTTAGGATTCCCGACAATGTTCAGAATTTTCTAGAATGTCTCTAAAATATAGAATCGTCGACATTCTTGATAATCACAAAATTTGTAAGATCCATTTCAAGCATCGGACTTCTGCATTATTATTTTAATTATTTATAATTAATTATAAATCAAAAAAGATATTAATATTAGATCAAAATTAATCAGATTGTATAAGCTAATCAAATTTTCAATATAAACAATATAATAAAAATGAATATAACAAAAATTTTCAATATATTCTCAAATTTTACATGTACATATGTATGTAATGTTTATGCTTGAAATATGTTTAGAATATATATATTATTTTATCTTAACCAACTTTATCACTTTGAATAAATGCAAACCAATACACTTTATAAAACTTTTAAAATGTGAAATTTAAATAGCTTTAAAGGACACAAGATATGTGTTTCAGAAATTTCAAGATCATCTTAATATTAAAATCTTTTTAATAGCTTACTTTTTATATTTATTAGAATAGGAAATTCTAAGTAAAAAGATCTTAAAAATGTATTGACCTTCATATGTCCTATCATATATCCTTTACAAATATTAATAAACTAATTTTAATACATATTTACTATCTAAAAAATAAAGTAAAAGTATTTATTGTTGGAAAGAAATTCTGTGAAATGTGGTTCTAATTGGTTAATGCAGGAGGAAACATTATCACATGCATTTTTGTTACTAGTATTTGTCATATATTAATCCACATATATTAATCCAATTATAATAGAGAGGGATAATAAAATGACGATCTGTATCTCAATGTATTAGCGTAGGCATAAAATTTCGAATATTCTATCGTATCAATTTAATATAAAAATTTTTTTATTTCTCATAATATGTATATGCTAATTATGATTTGTAACAATAATTTAATTTATAAATGTAATTGCGTATTCAAGTAATTAAGATAATATTTGTATATATACGAATAATTAAATATATTATAAATATATAAATATTATATCAAAATAATTAATAATTTCAAAAATATTTCCAATAATTATTAATAATTATCCTAATATAATATAATATAATATAATTAAATAATTATTCTTAATAAAAATCCTAATAATAAAATCCTTAAATAATTATCTTAATATAATTTCATAAATGAAAATAATTTTTACGATTTTGAATATTCAAATTATAGCTCTTCTACTACTATGTAGTATGTAGTATCAGAATTATCAACAAAGCGTCTAAAGTGGAGATAAGCGATCCTAGTGAAGAACTCCTTTTGCATCTGTGTTATCCTGCGAAGATTCTTTTCAACTGTGAATTATATATATATAAGTGCTCGAACTGATGTCACTTTAATATAACGCATTCACATATTTTATCAAAATTGTTACGATTTTGTCAAAAACTTTTACAATAAATAGGCAAAAATGATTCTTTCAACAAAATGTTTTTATTTATGAATAAGATGATCTTTATTAATTAAAAAACATGCACAAGTTAATTATTAATAATAATAGAATATCGATATGTGGTTCCATGATAAGATAATGAATAATAGAGAACTTTTCATTAATGGATTTTGACAGCACAAAAATATTCAAGTTTTTTTTACAGAGATAATTTTTTAACTACTAAAAATAAAACTGCTCTTTTTCCAAATAGTGTTCATCTGATAAAGTAAATCTTTCGTATTTGACTTGGTTTCGCAAGTTCATATAAACTTAATCCCATTACTATTCATTGGCAAAGAGATTCTCAAGATCTCATTCGTGGATCTCGAATGAGGCAAGGAAAAATCGAAAAAGGAAGAAAAAAAAAGAGAAGAAGAAAGAGAAGATCCATTAGAATAGAAATGGAGTGTGCGTTATGCACATTACGCGAATTTATAGGGTGTCGCGTGTCCCGGTTCGACGGATGAATACACGCTCCAGGAAATCCAGTGAAAGGAAGAGGGCCAAAGATGGAATTTCTCTGTCTGTTGCCCGTGAAAACGTGGCATCCTACCGTGTAGTTGCGTTTGAGTCTCATAGAAAGGATTTATATGTCACTTTTCCCTGCTCCATTGCATCCTTTGTATGAATAAAAAATTGCATGTGATGCGTTCATAGATATATAACTGAAGATTTTTAGAACGATTTGCTTCTTCTTGTTCTGAACTTTGTCTGTCATCAAGAAATAATTAAGAGCCTTAATAGAAAAATGATATAATTGTATTTTCCTAAAAAATTATAATTCTCTTGAACAAGAGAGACAGATTCAATTTTAAAGAAATTAAAATAAATATTTCGAATATTATTATTAGTTTGATGTAATATAAAAGAAAAAAATACTTGTTAAAATATATATTTTCATACAATAATTAGTAGATACTAAATTTATAAGTATTATATTATTTTTTATTGTTTTATTATTATTTATTATTTAATTTATTATTATTATTTTTTATTTTTTGATGAATTTTTTAAATCCTCAGTTTATATAAAAAATATTAAAGTGTTAAATTTTGCATTTAAAAAATGATTACTTTTTATTAATAATAAATAATTTTATTGTTTTTTTATTAATCAAAATCTTTTGTCTGTGAAAAAGAAGAATAAGTTAATTCTTGTTTTTATTTAAAATACTAATATCAGTTTTATTGTGCAAATAGTTTAAAGTTTATAATAAATTGTTTATTTTTTATATTTATAATTGATGAAATTATATTTATATTATATTCGAAAATCTCTTGCATGAAATCGATTTTCAAATTTTTACATATTTTATATATAATATATATATTTCAAAATATTTTATATATAATTTCGAAATATTTTTTAACAAGATAGATTATTAAAATTAAAATTTGAGTTAATCTATAATTTAATATTTTACTTTATCACTATGAAGTTATATTTTCAAAAATTAAAATAACAGAAGTAACTAAAACTTCAAGTTTTGATTTTGTGTTTTCTTTTGAAATGATATTAATAAAATGATAATAATAAAAATATTACTCATTATATAATTCTTTACAGTCTACAATATTTCTAACATTTCATATAAAATAGAATTATTATTAGTATTGATAATACAGCTTATTAATTGAATTCACATAAAATGAATTCATATAATATGAATATTTTTATGAGTGAGTATATATATGAAAAAAAATGAATATATTGCTATTGACATATTAGTATGGTTTTATTACCAAATTCATCATACTATATATGATATAGATGTTTTTGATTGTTGATAAAATCGAATGTCATAAAATGAGAAAATCAATGATTTTTATCATATATACAATATATAAAATATGTAATATTATACATGTATATGAAAAGATAGATTGACAAATAACTGATTCGACATAATATGAATAAGCTTTGTTATTATAATAATTTGTACCATAATAAATCGATTAATTCATATTTTGGATATGTGATAAAATGTAAAAATATGAATGTTTTCTTTAATTATTAACCTTTCAATAAAATTGTCAAATCAATCAAAAATTATCATCTTATTAATGGATAATATAATTTAATTTTTAATACAAATCGCAGTGTTAAACAGCATATCAATTTAAACATCATTTTTACTTTCTTAAAGAATCTGTCATTGATATTATTTTTTTTCATAAATATTATAGATTGGAAGAAATATATAAAGCGAATAAAGAAAGAAATAATACGATTTTTTTTTTGTAAAAGTAACATATATTTTATCCAACGAAGAAAAAAATGAGAATTGTTAGTAATTTTATAATATAGTTTCAAAAATAAAAATAAGTTTAATAAAATCAGAGTTTCCATGTTTTTGATTTTAGATTTCTAACATCTAAATTTTAGTTTTATAAAAAATATGTTTGACTTAATAAAAAAATTATTAGTATTGAACTAATATTTTCGAAAACTAGATATTAAATATTATTTTTAAAAAAATATGAAACATTTTTTTCTTGTTTTTTTATACATTTATGTTTAATAATAATAAGAAGATATGTTTAATAATAATAATAATAAGATATCTTTATCTTATAACTTATAATATTTAATAGATATCTAATTTTATAACTTTCAATATAAGCATATATTATCAATTTTAATGTATTGAATATGAATCTGTAATTCCAAAAATCACAGTTTTTCAAAAACTTTTAAAAAAATTGCAATTTTTTGTATTATTTTGTATTTTTACAAAAATAATTATTTAGTTATTTTTGACATGAAATTTTGTGGATTCTTTCGACAAAATAATATAAAAAGTTATTAAGTTATAAATATTTAAATATGTTAAAATACTAATTAAAGTTAAAAGGATTTTCTAATCATATCATGCAATAGGACAGATTTTTTTCTTAAAAAAGACATCAACAAAACATAAAATTATTTTTGTTTTTAACATGGATATAAAATAATTAGATAAAATATGTAATGATATTTAATGGCATAGTATGGCACTTTACTTTACCGCGATTTTAATGCATGGAAAACATAATGGCTATTGTTCTTATTTTTTTAAATAATTTGAAGAATATTAGTAAAAAATTTTTATTACACTATTTTATTTTAATTTTAATCATTATTTAAAAATATTTAGATTTATAATTTAATAACTATTTATTTGAAAGAATAATTTCAAAAGCAACTAAATAAATACAATAATAAAGAAAAAAATTAATGAATTATAAGTTATGTTAGGCTTTATTAATTTATTGGCTTTTAATTTATAGGCTTTATTATAATAGCGATCATATTAATATATTAGTTTTACCCATACAATAACAATAAAATAAAATAATAACAATAAAAGACAAAAATTAAGTTAATTGCATTAATAACTTCAATAAAATATTAAATATCTTTATTATTAATTTAATAATATATATAATTTAATAATATATTTTATATTAATTTTAGATTTATATTTCATTATTTTTTAGAGTTATATTTCATTATTTATCGTTTAATAATTGTATTTATATATAATATAAAGAAAAATAAAAAAGAGAAATAATAACTAATTATAAATTAAATTAAATTAATAATTAAATTATAAATTTTATTGATCTATTATCTAATAGCGATTATATTCTTATATTATTTTTATTTAAACAATAAAAAAGAAAATTTGATGGATAAATTAACTTATTGTTAAATTAAATTAAGTTAATTTTTATTGATTTATGATAGTTTAAGTAATTATAAATTACTTTTTTAAAAAAGTTTGATTAAAAGTTATCATAATTATTATATGCATTGAAATTTCATTTGTAAATTATTGTTATGTTATTCAAAAAGGTATTAAATAATATATTAAATATCTAAATATGAACAATACCATATCTGTTATAAAATGTGGAATACTACAACATAACATATATTCATTATGTTCATAAATATAACAATTTTTTGAATTAAATTTTAAAGTAAATTTTTCAAAAACTAAGATTGAACAATGATAACGATTCATAAAAAAAAGTTATTCAAAATGATAATCTTGATAGAATATTTCAAGATTATAAAAATTAAAAAAATGAGGACACTATCTTTCAATAATTATTGGAAAAATGGTTAATAAAAATTACAAAATCAAAAATAAAATTAAAACTTATCAAAATATTATTATTTTCTGTGAGAAAATATTTTGAACAATAATTTATAAAATATTGATTTATTTATTGATTTATGATATTCGAATTTGATTTGTTATGAAATTTTAAAATTATAACATTTTTTTCTTTCTATCTTTACTATTCATTTTTATTAATTTTATTATATTACAATAGAATAAAATGATAATCTTGATCAAGATATTATCATATAATATAATATATCAAATGAAATATATAATATAATATAGCAAAATTGAAAGACAAAAAAAAATAATTTTAGAAAATAAAATTCATAATTTTTTGTTTTTTTTCTATTTTTTTTTAAATAAAAAAACGTTTCTTTTCTTAGAAATATTTCTATATTTTTATAGAATATATAATTTTTGTTTTTCTTACTTTTATTTGATTCGTTTATTTTATTTTCTAAGGGAAATCATTTTTAAGAGAAAATTTTTTATAGTTATAGTTTTTTATTTCTTATTTTATTTTTTCATGAGATATTTCATGAAAATGTAATGGAATATAAAATGGATTTACGAAAGATGAAAAGAGTAGTGAGAAGGCATAGAAAGTATGACATAAGGGAATATAAAGAAGAATTGTATTATATTGTGAAGATTTTTAGCAAGAAAATAAAAAGAATACTTATTAGAAATTTTCTTTAATAAAAAATTTCTTTAATTGCTAATTGCTAACGTAAAAAAATAATATCACGAGAAAATAAAATCTTTTTTTTTATATTTTAATATAAATGGCGAATTTATATTAAATGATATGGAATTAAATTAATTTTAAAAGATGTAATTTTTAAAAATAAAGTATAAAAAATATTATTCGTAAATTCATTTATTAAAAAAAATTATTTTATTTAAAATTTCAAACTTTGATATTTAATTTTAATTCTTTTATTTAATAATATTCAATAATATTTATTTTTAATTCTTTTATTTCATTTCTCATTTTTTTATTTTAATATTATTATAAAATTAAAATATAATAAGAAAACTCTTAAAAAAACAAAAATAAACATTTCATAATAAAATGAAAGAAATAAATAAAATTCAAGAAATAAATATTATTGTAATAACAAATGCATTATTATAAAATTAGATAATTGTTATATCAAATGTATTATGTTTGTTAAATTAATTATTTTAATAAAAAATTGCGGTTTTATAATTATTATTATTTTTTTTTATTGTAAATGTATGCATAATTAGAATGTATGCACACAAGATTTCACACAATTGGGTTAGTTATAATTTTTTAAATAATATAAAAATATATAAAATAAAAAAATTACATTAAATAAATTTAATAATTTTATAATAATACATGATCTAATATATTTCTGAAAATGAAAATTTTTTGATTTTCAAAATCATTTTTATTTTTCTTTAAATAGAATTGTATATTTATTTATTAATGAATGCATTTTTATTTTGTACAAAGTTATTAAATACTTAGTCGAAAAATTTAAAAAGTTATTTTAAAAGATATTTTCATTTTTTTTTTCAGTATTTGCAACTATTCATTATATTACCACATCGTAACTAATCAAAACTCAATTTTTCGAATTTTTTATTAAATAAATAAAATAATCAATTTAACAAAAAGAGACATATCTACTACTAATAAATATAAAAGATTTCTAAAAGCTTTATTTTTTTTTTAATTTTTTTTCTTTTTCTTTTTTTATGAATTATTTTCTTTTATTTTAAAATTTAAAAAATAATTTAAAATTATTTTAATTTAATAAAACACAACTTAAATTAATTATATAAAATTATATTTTTATTTTTTTTTAAATAATTAAATTTTAAATTTTTTAGAATAAGATAAATGAAACCATAAAAATATTTGTTTTTAATTAAATAATTATTTACAATATCTTCAAATTATATACCCAATATATGAAATAAGAAATCATGAAATTTCATGATGAATATTAATATGTTGAATATTAATATATTAATTTATCTTATGTTTCTGATTTCTAGTGCAAAAAATAATAATATTATATTTATAGCCATTTGCAAATCTAGAAATTTAAAAATAGAAAGAAAATTATTTAGGCACTCCATTAATATAGCAAATCATCAATTTAGTTGAACAAAATTCTAAAATTTTAAAGATTTTATTATATTAAATAATATATTAAGTATCATTTCAAGTATGAATAATATAAATATTTTTAAAAAATTAATTCTTTTTTGTTAATTTAATTATATATATGAAGCGATTTCTAATCAAATTTAAATCATAAATAAAGGATTTATTTTTCTTGACATAAATAAAAATTAAGAAAATATATATATATACATATAGCGAAAAATAATCTAGAGGTAAATTATATTTACCTCTAATAATTTATAATTTATTCGTTTATTATTATTAACAAATTCATGTTTTTTCTGAAAATAAATCTGCTGCTGTTAAAATTAAATTTCTTTTGAAAGCTTTAATATTTTAGATATTAATAATTGTTTTTTTCAAATATTATTTTCCATATAATACATTTTTATACATAAAATTTAAAATACTTAATAAAATAAGTGTTAAATCCTTCATCGTATGAGACTGAGAGAATTTTTTGTAAAAGCAATTTTATTCCGCATTCTAAAAAATCTTTATTTTTTAAAAAAAATAAAGTAATCAATTTCTGTTTTAAGATGCTTTTTGCAATTGAAGTATTTATTGTATAAAAATATAGAATTTATTTAAAATTGGTAATATCTAAATATCTAATGAAAAAATATTTGCGGATTATTCTTATTTTAAATATGACAAAACGATAATCAAATCTCTTTCATATTATTTCATTAAATTTTCTAAATAATCTTAAGGCTGTAATAAAACGAGAAGGATTAAAAACAATATTTTTAATTTTAAATAGTATATATATATAATAGTATTATATAATATATTAATAGTATATATAATATATATAGTGTTAATAAAAAACTTAGCCATAAATAATTAATTTGGCCGTTGAAATAATATTTTATCGCAACATTTCCGTTGTATACTTTATTGTGTTCAGCATTACTTTATTGATGATTGTCAAACATAAATTCTAATATAGAAAAAATAAAATTAAAGTATCTTTTAAAATAATCAAAAAAATTTTTGATCTTTCTATAAAACCTTTCTAAAAATATAAGTAGATTAATTTATTTAGTGCATGAAAAAATGTTTTAATACGTTTAAAAAAAAAAATAAAATTTGATATGATATATAATCATATATAATCATATATAGTCATACATTGATTAATTAAATTATATGAATTAATTCAATGAAATTTTTTTCTATTTTTTGCTCTCATTTAAAAAGTATGGCTATCCAATTATATAAAATATTTTATTATAATCATATTTTTTTTAATATTTTAATGAAAATAAAAAATTAATTTTATCTTTAAAAATATCTATGTATTTTTTAATAATTAAATAAATAAGAAATTTTAACAATTTTTAAAATAATTAATAAAATAATTTTTTTCATTGCTTCATATTCTTCAAAATAGATATTATATCTATATTATATAGCGTACTATGCAGTCTTTCTCTGTCAAAAAAAATAAATTTAAAATAAATTATTCGATCGATAAAACATTTCTGAAATAATTTTTTTTTTGTGAGGAGTTTTTTTTTTGTAAGAAAGTTCATTCATGTTAGATTCAAGAAAGCAAGCGGCCATCTTCGATACGAAATCGCATATGTACGATCCGTTTGCCATTCCCACGGGAATTCTGGCTTACCACTGTTCCGAAAAAGAAAGATCTTTGCAAAAAGATTCCCCTTAAATACGTAATAGGATTTACGATGAAATACAAGTTCGAAAGAAGTACCTTTAGATCCGAATTATGAAGATTTTCAACGAATTGTTGATATGATACTTATTTTATCTCGAATATTGAATGACGAACGTTTTAAAGATGAGCATACATTTTATGGAGAAATAAATTTCACGGCAGTGAAAAGTTACAGGATTTGATTTTTAAATACCTTGGAAACTTTCTGAACTTGAAGTTGCATGGAGTTCTATCCTCTAGAGCTTGAACTTTGAAATTTGAAAAGATTTTTAAGCGTTATTATCAAGAAATATGTAAAGCCTAATAAAGTAATTCTTTCCTATATTTAGTTACTCTTTTTTTTTATTCTTTCTAAATGTCAATTTAATAGAATTAAATAGAAAAATGTAGTTATGTATTTAAATAATTGAAACATTTTTTGCAACAGAAAATAGACTTTATTTAGTATTTTTAATTTTAAATATTTTTAATCGTTTTCAGAAGAAATATTTTATTAATTTTATAATTAATTATCTTGAAGTATTTAAACTAATACAATAATAACGTTAAAGAATATTATCTTTTGTTTAAAATCTAAGAAAAATATACATATATATTAAAAACAAATTAAATATTGAAATAAAATACTTATTTTTAAAAAAACCTTACATATAGAATCATAATATTCATCAGTTTTCGTAACTTTATTTTTTTTAGCATACAGTTGAAAATGCGAAGATTGAACGAAAATTCGAAATGGTAACTTGGTAATTCGCCTGGTAACAGAATGTTTCCTGGCGAAAACTCAATAAAAAAAAAAGTATGTTAAATTCTGTTAGTCGTTTGTAATAAATATAATAAATGATTTTTTTGATTCGAAACTAGTTTAGTATAATATTCAGTTATTAAAAATTTATTATTTTATATATGAAAAAATTATTTAAATATTATGTTATTTATAATATATAAAAATATTTATGATATTTAAAAATACATAACAATACAATTTATTTATACAATATAATTTAAAAATTTCTATATAATTTTTATATATTCCATTTTAAACATAAAATATTTTTCCATTTTAAACATAAAAGTGAAATTTTTACTTTATATTCTTTAAAATTTATAAAAATATATTGATTTAATATTTTGTAATGTATTCTATTCTTCTTTAATAATTTAGCTTAAATATTTTGATATGCTTCAAATAATTTTTTCAATTAAATGTTTTTTTAATCTATTAAAATTATTGCACATAAATGTGAATATAATTATTACAGAAAAATTCTATATATTTATAAATTATAACAAATTGTTTTTATTTCCAGATTATAAAAAACAAAATATTTGGTAATTATTAAAAAGTAGATCATTGTATTTATTACAACACTTACATATTAATTAACTCGAAATATTTCATATTATATTTCATATTATTTAACATTATTTTCATATGATATATTTATACAAAATTTAAACTGTGAAGATGAAATATAAAATGTAATAAAAAAAAAAACAAATAATAAATGAAAATAATCCTTCTCACCTAAAATATCAAATTCATAAATATATTCAAATATTAATAGTAACACAAATAATTTTAACTTTCTATCTTAATAAATCTTTTGAGTATAGCAATTCTTTATCAATTATATTCATTATCAAATTCATCCACTATCTTGAAATAACTTCAAAAATGCCTTGGGCAATTATATAGATGATTATTTTTATATTTAACAAGTTAAAACTTTAATAAGTTTTTATGTTTTTGATAAAACATATCTTGATCTTCATTCTTTTATATCTTTAATATCGATTAACTTTAATATCGATTTATATTTATTTTACGATATTTGATTAAGAATATAAAAAATTATTAAAAAAATAAATAAATAAATAAACGTGAATATGTGAATATCCACACAAAGATTGAAATAAAGAATTTACAAATCATTTTAATAATCCTACATTGTAACAATGATCTCTCTCTAATAATGATCTATAAGTAACTTCTGCTATTGTATTTTCGTCATTGATTAAAAAAAAAATTCTCTCGTTCTTTTTTTCGAACAATATATAACAACTATACTTGTCGATACTCGATCGAACTACAACTCGGTTGAGAAACAACATCCACTTGAAAAAGAAAGAGTAAAGAGATTTACAGTGTTTTAGGTGAAATGAAGCAAGAAAATCCGATGAAATCTGATGGCGTTGATACGATACAGAACCGGGGAGTGGCAAACCTAAAATCGATATTCGATTCACAAGCGACCAGAGAAGCAAACAAGCTACGAATCCATCAAAATAGACACTGGTGCGGGGGTAGAAACGGATGATCTATGGATTCCGGGCGACGTTTCCATATCGTTACACTTTTTGTGTCGGCTATGTTCCGTTAGCCACGAAGGTCATTTGATGTTAAGAGTTGAGGATTCTTGAATAAAGAATATATCCAGCTTGAAATAGTTTCAATAAAAATAAAGGACATTGGGATGATCGTAAACAATGTAAATATTTTATGAGCTATTGTTTGCTTAAAATGCAATTTCAAAATATCATAATAAAAATAATAAAAACCCTAAATATTATAATTATGATAAAAAGAAACTAAAAAAACTATTTATTATAATTATTCAATTATTTTTGCAATTATTGATTTTATTTAAAAACAATTTTATCAATAATTCTTTGCCAATAATCATTTTTCAATAAATAAATAAGATAAATAAATAAATTCATTTCAATGATTGATTCATAATAATTATAGATCGAAATTTTTTTTGAATCACTTAGAATCATGTTCTTGTTGATTATTTACAATCATTATTTCTAAAAAAGTTTAAAAAATCATTTTTTTTAATAGTATTATATTGAAAAAAATTTTTTGAATAATTATTATTTTAGATCTATAAAATAATAAAAATTCATAAATATAATAAAATTATTACAATTTAGAAATTATTTCAAAAATAAATATAATATATTAATACATATAATAAAATTGATTACTAAAATTATGAAGTTAATCTTTAAATTATTATTATTAAGATATTGTTAATTATTGACGATTAAAAATATTAATTATCAAACATAAATTATTAATATTTAGTCGATATTTAATTAAAATTTTATTTAATGCATTATATATTAAAATGCATTACATATTATACGAAATGAACACTTTTATTATTAATGTTGATTAGTTAACTACTATTATAGATTTGACAATAAAACGATACTGAATTATTAATTTCATCACGAAAGCAATTTTAATAATTAATTATCTTTATTAACAATTAAATTATTAAATTAATTGTTAATTCAGTTAATAATTAAGTATATCTATTAATTAATTGTACATTTCGACTATTCAACTAAATAAAAATTTAATTATTACATTAAAAAATTTAATTATTTTCTCAAGATATAATTTTAGATGAATTTAAAATAAAATGAAAAATTTACTAAAAGAAAACCTAATATGAAAATAAAAAGACTAAAGAACTTTGGAAATATCATATAATAATAAATATTTAAATATTTAAATAAATGTTAATATGTTTATATAACTTACTTATTTAAATCTGTTAATTACTTATATCTATAACTACTTAATAAACTCACTTAATAAAATATATTTTATTAAGTGTTATATATTTTTACTGTTGTATAATTTTAAAAATAATAAAAAAAATTAGAATGTGAAAACGCGATAATTATAACAAATTATAAAACATATGCAAATTTTAATAAATAACTGTTGATAATCACTAATAGTATCGAGATTGCCTTAATTAGTTATAGAAGTAAATATATATTATACATTATATAATTTTACATTATATAATTTTATACAAATTATAATTGTTCTTCTATCAATACTCTCTTTATCAAAAAAAAATATTTATTATTTATATTAATATTTATTTATTTAGTTATTCATTATTTCAATTAAATATATTACGATATTAAATACATAAAAATATACATTACAATATCAAATATAAAAACCGTAACTTTAATTTTACTTAAAATTTTAAATATAATTATATCATTTCAGATATCGTTTGAAATTTATTTGAATCATTAACTATATTTTCTATTTACGCTTAATTTCAACGTGATATATCATGATACCAAAGCTATCTCAACGTTGAATCATATTTCATGAAATTGTTCGTAAATTGTTTTATTAGAAATCAAAAGATTCTAAAGAAAAAGTATTTAAAATTTCTCACAATAACATATAAAATTTCTTATATAAGTATATTTAAAGAACACATTTATGAAAAAATAAGGAGATCCTCAAAAAAGATACAAAATCAATATCTAATTTATGGGTCACAATGTGAGATAAGTAAAAGATATGTAATGATTCACAATATTTTTCAATAAATGTCATTAAATTGAATTACTAAAGAACATGTGACATTCATCAAATTGATTGATGTGATTCTTGATGATTAAATGATTATTTTCTTTATTTTCACGTTTATTTTTTTTTTTTTNTATTCCAAAATTACAGGACTACAAAATTACAAAATTGTTATACTAAATATG
>NW_006263363.1:343516-350889 GCF_000469605.1 Apis dorsata
TTTAGTAAAGAGATATATCAATAAAAATTATCTAAAAAATGATAAAATTTATATTTGTTTTATAGCTTCGTTATAAAATATTATATTCAACCATATTTAAATTTAAAATCATTGCTAGTTTATACATAATAGCAACAAATAGTTCGTTTAGTTTTTTCAAATTAAAATTTTTTAAAAGTTTTAAGAAGTATCATTACTTTTAATTATTATTAGCTTTTAATTATTTTATTATATTTGATCAAGTTTTTCTTAAAGAAAAATAACAAGAAAAATTTTTTTGAAAATTGAATTTTTAATATTGATATATTTATAAATAGAATAAGATATAGAAAATTTATGAATGGGACATATCGTACGCTCATGTGATGATCATGTAATATGCTGTATAATAGATATGAATTATTCATGTCATTATTTATACATAACCTTATTTTTTCTTTGCATGATTGTCACATTATTATTGGATAACTTAGATAATTTATTAAAAATGTTATGCAAAATTTAATATAATACTTATTAGTGCTATAAGATTGTAATATTTATTATAATGTAATTGTGATGTATAATTTTAATT
Source organism: Apis dorsata (assembly GCF_000469605.1). Lineage (NCBI taxonomy): Eukaryota > Metazoa > Arthropoda > Insecta > Hymenoptera > Apidae > Apis > Apis dorsata. Next base: position 344,091 of record NW_006263363.1, read on the forward strand.
TTTAATTTTTAAGAAAACAGTAACAATAAAATTAATATCAATATTTTATTACATTATTATATACTATATTTCTATATACCAACCATAAATATATCATATGTTATTCAATACAATCAATTTATTAATGAAATATTTATGAATGGAATAAAATATATTTTCTAAAAAGTAAAAAATAATATAAAAAAGCAAAAAGTAACTAAATACAGAAAAAAAATTATTGATATCATTATATATATATTTATTATTATAGTAAAATAATTGAGTCTTTTAATAATATAAATTAGAACTAAAAATATCATTTAATTTTTTATTATTTTATGCTAAATCTCTCGCATCTCGCTTTCTTTACTTATCTGTTATACTAAAAAGTTAAAATTATCATAATTCATGTACATTATAAAATAAAAGTAAATATTACATTAAGTATATAAATAATTTTGGTTTTTAAAAATATATTTATTAATGTAGAAAAAATGATATATTCAAATTTAATTGAAATAATTGGCTTTAGAATTAATTACTTTTTGTATAAATAATCCTTATAAATAAAATCCTTATAAATCCTGATAAATCCAAATAAATAATCCTGAATGAAAGAAAAAGAAAAAAAATATTATAATATAATATTATTTTTTATATCCAATTAAATATAAAACAAAAATTAATAAATTTTTTATCAAAAATTCTTCACAATAATATGAATTGCATGTGCTGTTTTGACTTTTTAATTTAAAATGAAAAATTTTATTGCATCAAACCTATTCTTTAGAATATAACTCCTAGATTTTCATTTTTTTCCGTTTATGCGGATGCTTCTCGGATATTCGCTTCCAGAATAAAGTTGAAAATTGGGTTAATAACTATATTGCTTCAAAACATAAAATATTTTTATATTAAGATATTAATTCTTCGTTTGAGACTTCGCGAAAAATAGCTAATTCTAAAAGAATTTTTATTTTATATACTCAATATTACAAAATACATATAATATATAAATATAAAATATTAAAATTTAATTTGATGCAATGATAAATTATTCTTAGCAAAAAATAAATCTGGAAATAAATTGCGATTATTAATAATTAAATAATTTTAAAATATTATATATGATAAACTCAAATTTCATATTTATATTATGCGATATATGATTTTAAAGCATGAATATTACAATTTAATAATTAATTATATTTTTGATTTTAAGTTTAATTAATAGTAATACTATATAGTCCATATAATATAATCTATAATCATAATAAATATATATATAATATAATATATATAATATATATAATAGAAAGAAAAGTAAAAAAAATTGTTCTTAATATTTATTTAAGTTTAATTCCTTAATTTTAATATTTTTAATATTTTATTTAGAATTTTGTTTTTTATATATTTTATTCAGTTAAAATTATAATATAATAATATTATAATTATAATATATAATATATAATATAAATTTTTAATAATATTCGCATTTTCTTTTCAATGTCATCCATATCAATTTCTGGAATTGTTTCGACAGAATGATCTTTTATATTTTTTTATACATTTACATTGTCGAATATCCTCTTATATTCTTTTTAACTCATATGCATTTATTGTTTTTCACTGTTGCAAAAGAATGAGAAAATTAAAAATATAATAACGTATATGCAGTACAAGCTTTTTTCGATATTATATGCGAAACAATCTTAAACATGAAAATTATAAGAAAATATTGTATTATTTTAATTCGTTAGCATTACATACGTGTAATTTACTATAAATATTCTAAATATATAGTAATCAATATATTAATTTAATTTAATAATGAAGTGGACATTGAATTTAATTAATTCTAATTATTACTTTTTAATCGAAAGAAACAATTTTTTTAATAATCAACTTTTATTTTTATATTTTATTTTTATTATAGAGAAAAATGCAATAAATCTATGCTAATTGTAATTTTTTAAATATAATTAAATTGACATTTATATAAATTTGTATAAAATTTGATAATTTTTATAAAACAAGATTGTATTACAAATTATATTATAAAATTGTATTATAATTGAATAATTATGGAGGAAAGTAGGTGTAGACCATTTTAATATTCTTAATTTATTATCTTCGTAAATGATAATTTTAATTAATCGTAAATAATTTCACAAACAAATTATAATTTATAAAGAAAAAGTTTATTACAAAAGAATTAATGAATGTTATAAATTCAATATTAATTTTATAAAACATAATTTTTTTATTTTATTTTATACTTATATATATATATACTTATATATTTAATATATACTTATATATATACTTATATATATACTTATATATATACTTATATATTTAAATAAAAAGAAAGTTAATATTCTATAATATTAATTAAACGAATAATTTAAAATTAGGATTTCATTAAAATTTCAAAATATGAAGACATAGAAAGCATAGAAATATAGAGATATAAAAACAATAATCAATCAAGAAAAATGTATTTATTTGATTAGCTTATCAATTAAAAAAAAGTTTTTATTTGTTATAATACATAATACAATATTATTTAAAATTTCCAAATTAATATGCATTATATAAATGTAAACTAATAATAAATTAATAATTTCAAATAAAATTTTATATAAAGATAGAGTTAATCAATTGTTAAATATTTAAAATTTCTATTCTTTTCATGCTTATGTATTCAGAATTTGTACAAAATCGCATTCGATATTTAGATATTCATGAAATTTTCAACTCAATATACGATCCAATCTGCACTTTCTTTTACGCCTTTTACACCTCATTTTCCAGTATAAAATAGTATATGTCAAAAGATAACTTCAACTAAGGAAAAACTCAAAGATTTCGTTTTCGAATAGAAGTAAAAAAGTAAATTTTTCAAATCTGGAAAAATATATGATTTTCTGAAGCGAACAGAAATGTGTTATATGTATCAAATCTGATCTCACGATCTGTACTGTAGATAAATAAATTTCAAAGGACCATCGAAATACAATCTCTAATATTTCGTATGACTATTTCGCTTTTGTATCAATATACTAGATTTAAATCAAAACGTTCGAATATATAGAAAAATATAAAAAATACGGAAAAATATTTTAAATAAAATTTATCATAGAGAATAAATTCTGATAATATATTTATTTGACCTTTCAATAAACTTTCAAAAACTTTATATTAAAGTTCTATTTTAAACGATCAAGAACAAAATTTATAAGCTAATAAAAATTTAAATAGATAATGAATTCTAAACAAAATTCTATGGCAAAATTCTAAAAGTTTTGTTAATTCAAGATTATAAAATTCAAGAGTTCGAACATATTTTAATAATTCGAATCGTTCTAGTTCAATAGATCAAAATATTTTCTTAATTCAAAGATTCATAAAATAATTCAAAGGTTCAAAAAATTTTTAAATAAAAAATGTTTTGATTTTTTCTCGAATTTTATTAAACACTCGTTCCCTCTAAAATTAGTTCCCTCTTTTTCTGTTCATCTCATCATGAAATTGATGAACCAATAAAACTATAGTCAATAATACTGTGAATATTCTTAACTTAAAAAAAATTCTAAAGTTAAACTGGAAAACTATATAGAATCCACTGTTCTCAGAAAACTAATCCCTGAGTGTTTATAATAAATTTTCTCAAGTAGGATCAGCTAATTGCCGATAAGATTAACATTAGCTTATTTTGAAATATATGTCTAATTATATTTTTTCTAAAATTTTGAAGATTAACATTTCATGCTTTAAATAGCATTAAAGCATTTCACTATATTTTATAGTCTTTGTATAAAAATTAAAGTGTTGTATTAATTCAAAAGTTTATAAAAAAAACAAATTATTATATATTAATTATTATTATATTATTTACAAATAAAAAAAAAATTTCATAAATTATTGTTTCTCAGAAAAATTTAGAACATCGAAAAATCGCAGCTTCCTTCTCTTCTGCTTTCTAAAAAATTCAAAAAATCAATTAAGAAGTATTTCTTATGGGTCTTCGAGAATAATATAATATAATATAAAATAAATATATTAAATTAAAATAATAAAATAAAATACAATATAATAAATACAATATAATAAAAATAATATAATAATTATTTAATATTATCAATAATTTTAATGTGTAATATATTGCAAATTCGTAATAAAATTAAAATGAATGGCATTGATTTTGTTTACATTACTTAACATATTTTGGAATAAAAAAAAATGCTGTAAAATTATTGAAAATTATTGAAAATTAAATTTTCATAATATTTCTTCCATTAGTGATTTATTTAATTTAATATTAAATTAAGTACAAATGTAATTTTTTTCTCATATTTTCTATTCAATAAATATTTTTTTAAAAATTTATATCTGTTTTTATTTATATCTAGTAAAATATAATTATTTTTAATGTAATAATGTAATGAAAAAACTAATGTAATAATAATACAAAAAAGATGCTTAAAATCATTTTTTAAAGTTTTATTATTTTTTACGGAAATTAAAAAATTCATTTTTGATCTTATTTTACATTATAAAATAAAGCTTATGTATTATTGATTTTATAAGCTTCTCGTAAATATCACGATTTTATAAATGAATAGAAATTTTAACTTTGAATATCTCAAAATATAATTTTAACAAATGTCTTTATTCCAAATAAATTTTATATGTATACATGTATACATTATGTATGTAGAATTGATAAAAATATAGAAAAATTTTAAACATCAAATATATATTCCATAAGTTTTAATTAATAAATTATAAGCATTTTAAGTTTGTATCGAATAGAAATGAACTAAAAATAATCAAAAATATTGTTAATTGCATTGAAACTGCATGGCTGGAAAATATCGTTCCAAAACATGACATTTCAGTCATGCTGAATTGTTTCTAACAAATATACAAAGCAAAAAATCCTCCAAATTCTTGTCTAAAAAAACAGAATTATCGCTATTACTTTGCACTATTCTGTTCAATGTCTGAAAAAATACCATCACATTCTCATTCTATCGTTATTATTATTATCTCATTCTATCTAATACAAAAATGCATTAATTAATAAATATATATTCATTATTATAATTCATTATTATAATTCATTATTGAATTCATTATAATTCATTATATGAGTTTTTTTTTCATGTTTTGATGTTTAAAATTCATCTTCCAAAATTGATCCATTTTTATAAATATTATGTATATTTCTTACAATAAATCTTCATCGAAAATATAATTTAGATTAGCATTTTAATTATAATTTCAATAGCTTTAATTTATATTTACATTTTAATTATTATCAAATCTAAATATATCAGATCTAAATATGATCTAAAATATTATTATACATATATACATATATTAATATACATATATTTATGCACAGGATGTTAAAAAAATCCAAAATTTTAAGTATTCATCAAAACAAGCAAAAAATATATCCAATTAATATAAATTTAATTTAATTATTATAATCAGGAATTAATATAAATCCTTCAATAAATTCTTTTGATATAAAATTGATTTTTATCATTGATAAATATTCGATTCATAAGTTTTTAAAGAGTTTTTAAAAAAGTTCGTTACACATTGAATACAAATAGAAGGATTGACATTCAGAAGCATATTAATTCAACATAATTATTACTAATATTATTAATATTAATTAATATTAACATTACATATATGCAAATAAAATGCAAATGTTTAAAGATGATTCTCTATTCATATCTGTTTATTATTCGAATATGAAAATATTAGATAAGAATTTATGTATTTTTGTTTTTGTTTATATTTTTTACTTTGTTTGTATCTATGAAATAATTTTTATTAGTAATATTAATTAATATTAATTAATATTAATAGGAAATAATTGTATTGAAAACTTTAAATTAATATTTTCTTCAATCAATTTCTTTATTCAATGTTGCGAAGGAACTTCTTCACAATATTATCAATAATAAAATCGATTTTATATCGAAAAGATTGATTGCAAAACTTATATATAATTTTCTGTTATTTAAAAACTTTCGAGCATTAAATTCACAAAATATAGCATAGCTCATTATTCCTGGCTAATCTAAATAAATGCAAATATTTTCAGATCTATATATCATTTTCTTTTTTTTGAATTAAATAGCTTTGAAAAATATCGAAAACATAATGATTTTTTAACGATCATATTTTATAATTTTGTCATTATGCCAAGAATTTATATTGATCATTATTCATTATATTGATCATTAATATAATTTTAAACAAAACTATATTAGAAAAATTAGTTTTATATATATTTTTTTAATAATATAACAAATAAAGTATAATATAAGAACAAATTTACTCAATAAGTTTCATAATCAAAAAGAATTATTTCGCAATTAATTTGCATAATTCGTAATTTAATTGCATTTTGTCAAAAATAAGCAAGTGCCCGATACGATAAATTAAAATACTGATAGATATCTTAAAAATTTAAAGGAAACAAATTTGCTCGATCATATTGCTCTCTTTATTTCTTTCTCTCTTTATTTTAAATTCTCTCAGTTTATTACTTTCTGTTTAATTCGTTTTAATTATATTTCGTTTTTAATCGCATTAATTGACAAAACACTTTTAACTGGACCGTTATTCGTCGTTTAACAAGCCGGAAACTCAATATGGTTTTCTCGTAGTTGATGCATTGCAACCGAATACAGTTGTTAGTATACAGTTTCATTAGAGACAGAGAAGGAGGGAGGAAGGGAGGAAGGGAGGAAGGGAGGAAGGGAGGAAGGGAGGAAGGGAGGAAGGGAGG
>NW_006263363.1:351106-354454 GCF_000469605.1 Apis dorsata
ACAAATAAAAATGAAGAAAAATAGATGAGAGAATGTTATTTGAAACTCAATGTTGTGAAGACTGTGATCCCAAAACAACTCTATTATTAGTTCTTTTTTTATACGATCCGGATTCCCAACTTACGGTTTAGAATCTTTAAAGGATCTTCCAGGATTACTTTTAATTAAAACTTCTTTTATGAACAATTTCATTGGAAAAATTTAACAATATATATATATATATATATTAGAGATAAATATCGATTTTAGGTATTGAAACAAACATAAAATTTGATATGCAAGAATGCATTTATAGATAATTGCATTTATTTTACAAATATTACAATATTTCAAAATACTTTACAAATTATTGCCTATATGCAAGCATTTCTAATGAAAACTCAATTGTTTATATCTTAAAAAATAAATTTTTGCAACTTTTTCTTTTATTTTACTACAATTGATGAAACTTTTAAAGAGTTTTCCATAATATATAAATAACAAAATGCACAACAAATGATCCAATATTTCTAATTCCAGATGATAAAAATCAAATCATTGAACATTTTATATGAATCTTTTTTTAAATATATTTTTTTATGAATTTTTATTTAAATATATTCTTTTTTTTTAAATATTTCTTTTGAATTCTATATTCTATTGTAGTTCTATTCACTACAATTATTCTATTTCGAAATATAATATTATTTTAGAAAGTTATATAGAATTATAGATTCCTGAATTATAGAAATATAAATCAATATTCTAGGTGATCAAAATTCTGTTATTATAAGATAATATGTAAAAATTATAACTAACTTTAGATTAAGATTAATTGATGAGATTAATTTAGATTAGATAGATTAATTGATTTCTTTTAAGAGAATTTTAATATTTATTTATTTCAATATGATAACTTAAAATTACTTAATAGTAATTTTTATACAAGTTTGAAATTATTACAAAAAATTTTTTTTTTATTTGAAAAAAATTGGGAAATACTATACATAATTCTTTAAATATTCAGTTAAAATCTTCAAAAATATTACAGTAGAGAAAATAGGAAATGAACTTTCGAAAAAAGTTATACTAACATGCATTCGCATGTAAGTATAAAATTATAATATCTATATAAGTTACAATGTTACTTCAGTTTATTATGATAGACTGAAATTTCTATAAAATGAATATTTTATTCATCTTTTACTACATTAGAATTTACTACGTAAAAATTGTAAACACATTGTAACAATGTATATAACATTCTAACAATGTATATAAGATATTTGTATGTATATAAGATATTTCTGATTTGATCTAAACAATAAGTGGAAAAATAAAATTTACGTAAATTTACATAAAAAATAACTCGAAAAAAAAAACAAAATTTTTTTTATTTACGATATCGTTTTCAAATAAATCAATATTGAAGAGTCGTATACTTTTATTGAAATATACTTACATTTTTTTATAATATTACTTATCTTTATATTTGAAAAATATTGTTTCTTTATTCGAATTGTTCTAATTTCTAATTTCTTCTATTAGATATTAAAAAATAAATATTGAATAATTATTTACTTTACTTAAAAGTAACTCTGATGATTTTAATTTTGATATATGATCGTTAATTTATTAAAGATTATTAAAGAATTTTTCAAATAGTTTTCAAAATGTTTTTTTTAATTGCTTATTATTTATTTTTTAAATTATTAATTATTAAAATAAAAATTTTTTAAATAAATATTTTAAATCTGAAATAAAAACATATTAAAAAAATGAAAAAAGAATGTTTATTCTTTTGTTAGAAAATCGAGTTTCTCTGTTTTTTTTAAAAATACATATTCAGATATAAATACATATTCAGATTTAAATATTATTATAATGTTCCTATATTTATAATCAAAGATAATAAAAAATAATAAAATATTGAAATACATATGATCATTACTTCGAATGTGAAATTATGAAAAATTGTAATAGTTTAATTATTAAAAAATGGATATAGATAGGAATTATACATACAACATATAATAAATTAAATTAAATTCAAAATCATTAATGTAATTATTAAAAAGTAATATATGAAAGAAAAAAATAAAAAAGATATAATTTTAAAATGTATTAACAGGTGCTTTTCAAATGGATATTTAAATTTACTAAAAATATTTACTATTTTTTATTGATAAGACCATGATAAGAATTAATGACGATGAAATTCAAATATTTTCAAGAACAGTTATAAATTGAATTAATTAATTGTGAAATATTACTAATTTTAGATAACTAATTTTATATTAAATCAATGATCGTAATAATGTATTATTATAAGTAAATTAAACAGAAATAAATACAAAAAATAAATGAAACAAAAATTGATCATCAATTTTATAAAAATTAGAGATAGATGATTAATTATTGAATAATCTTTTAAAAAAAGAAATTGAAATTTTATTTATAATATCTGTAAAAATTAAATCTCTAAATAACTAAATCATTAATTAAAAATTAATATCTTTAATTATGCGATTGTAATATATTTGGAAATATAATATATAATTATTATTAGCGTGCTTATGATACTTTGCAGTAAAATAATTATTTACACAAAACACTAAATAATTTTTAAAACTTTATAAATCTAAATAAAATTTATGCAAAATATTGAATAGCTATAACGTGATATATGAATTTAAATATATTTATACAATTTTGACATTCGCAAAATTCATTACTCGCATTATTTAATCAAATTTATTTTTAAATGGTAACAAATTGATTGTATTAATAAGATTTTTGAAATTATAATATACATATTTCTATATATTGAATGAAAATAATAGCAATTTATTATTTATTATATTAATTTCTGATATTATCTAATAAATCTGTTAGATCTGTACTAATATTTATGAAATAAATATATAGTATACATAGTGATAGATAATAAAAAATAATAATAATATATAAGCGAAAACATATAAAAAAAAAAAAAATTCTTCAAGCTTTTATTCAAAAGATTTCCATATTCGATTTTCTCGAAAAGAAAAAAAATTTTGAAAAAAATTTAAAAATTATCATAAAAAATTATATAAATTATCATAACAAATTTTTATTTAATTTTTTTTTTTTTACTTTCACATAAGAAATCATCCTATGTTATTCGGCTTTATATATACATCTAACAAATAATTTAAACTACCTCATACTTAAACTAAATTCATAGTTTGATCTATTTTAAGAAAAGTTCATTATATTTCAAATAAATTTTTCAATCAACAACAATTAAATATTATTAATTATTTAATGTATTGTTTAATATATCAACTTTTTGCAAAATGAATGTTTATTCGTGATATATTATAATAT
>NW_006263363.1:354826-357332 GCF_000469605.1 Apis dorsata
CAATTATTATGGTAATCATAGATATAAAAATAGTTTTTTTCGTTTCTTTTGCAATATAAATTTCAATATAAATTTTCATTTTTTTATTATTATTTTCATTATTATTTCGTTTCTAAGTAAATTATTTGTCATTTTTTAATGTTTTATTATATAAAAAATGTATATTAATGCATTATTATTTTATAACAAGTTATTTCTAAAAATTAAACAAAAATTTTGATTCACTGTAACTATTGTAACTTATTATCAAATAACTTTTTATTATTATTAAATTAAATTTACGTAATATTATGGATGCATAGAATCCATTTATCTATAAATTTTGAAATTTCTGAGAATCTTTGAAAATCTGAAAAAGCAATTAAAATATTGCATTTTAATATTAAAAAAAAAAATTAAAAAGAAAATTGCAATTTAATCAATTTTAAACAAATTCAAACAAAATTTAAACTAAATTATTAATAACAAATATTTAATATTAAAATAAAAATTAATTTCAAATTAATTTCAATTTATAATATTTAATTCATTAACTTATTTACATTTTATTTGTATATCAGAATCAATAAGAGATAATATTAAAAGATTACAATATTAAATACTGTAAATTTTATCTGATAATAATAAATAAAGAATCATGTCGAATATCATAAAATTTGTCTCTTGCAATTAATGTGAAATTGAGGTTGAAACAAATCATGGAAGCAATAAAATTGAAGAACTCTCTAATTTCCAAGTACTAATTGCGCGCAAATTGATTTAAACCTAGCCACGTTCGTTGAGTCGCTACTCGTGAATATTTTCGTTCATTCGATGTTTGATATAATAATTTCGTACATAAAACATTTCCAAAAACAAATCTTTATTACTAATATACAAATAAGCATTCAAATTGAATAATTAAAAATTTATTTGATCTGAATTTCTCTTTATTTTTTTTCATCTTATATTTTATAAAAAATTATAATGTGAAAGTTATAACGTAAAAAATATGTAGATTGAAAGGGTAGATAGTGAAAATTAAAAAATTAATACACACAATGTATAAAAAATACGTTAAAATGATAAAGGGAAAAAAAGACAAAAAAAAAACAAACTGTTACAGTTTTTAACTTTATGATTTTATGATTCTTGTTCTATATTTAGAATACATGTATTATACAGTTCCCATCGTTAAAAGAAAATATTAAAATATATATTTTGATTCACTATGGGTATGAAAAAACTTTTAATGAATCTACTTAAAGAAAAAAAAATTTTATAATAATATAAATTTCAAATATGAAAATATAAGAATATTATAATTCAAATATTACTATCTCATTTTATATTGTTGTTATTGATAGTAAAAAATTTTTCAAAATTGAATGATTTCAAGAATATATATTCTGATATCTGTTAATTTTTTTATTTTTTTTTTATTTATAAATGGACATATAAAGAATATGTGAAAATCATTAATTTTTTTTTTAAATGAAGTTACATATTTTTTACCACATTAGTTGATATTCTCTACAAAAAAATATTAATTTATTTATTTTCAAAAATCATTAATTTAAAAAATATTTCAATTTGAAATTTATAAAATTTACATGACATGACATGACATACATACATGACATGATATAAAATTACATATGAAAGATAAAGAGAACATAAACAATATAATATCATTAGAACACAATATAGTATAATATCATATAATATATATTAGTATATAATATTATATATTGTTAGAATCATTTCATATTTTCTTTAACTTTCATGATAAATTTTACAAATTTTAAATTAAAATTTAAAACTAATGATTTTTTTAACATGAATATAATATTTATTAGAGTATACAGAGAATATTAAATTGTATTTATTCATAAAAAATATATGATCCCATTTAAAAAAACGTTAATAATTTTTAAACGTTCTTTATACGTATCTACAAAATAACACTAATAATATTAAATTGTGTGCTCTTTCTAAAACTATCCAACTTCTATGAAACATTTTTTGCTATCAATAATATAATGCTGATGAAAATCGAGATGATAATATCTGATAAATAATTTTATATACATAAGTTATAATAGAATTCTTTTTTTTTCTTTTTCGAAAAAAAATACTTTTAAAAATATTTTTAAAATAATTGATGATATATTATAAAAAATAATTATTAAAAAAAATTATTAAAAAACAATTGTTAAATTTTTGTTATTTTTTTTATATATTATTCGATAATAGAGATTTTATTTTTATTTTTTTTCTTTTGAAATAAAAAATCATTTCCAGATTTTTCAAAATATAATTCATGAAAATAAAATCAAATATAAATATTTATTTCTACTTTTTATTTATTGTTATTGTATTTATTTCTACCTTATATTTATTATAATTTGAAAAAGCTTTCAAAGCTTTTTTTTAAATTAATTGAATTTTCAAGAATGATTAAATATATATATAAAAAATACAAAATATATACAAAATATATTACATAAAAAATCTGATTTATTAT
>NW_006263363.1:357893-363801 GCF_000469605.1 Apis dorsata
AAATATTATATTATATAATATTTAATAAAATTAAAAATTAGAAAAATTTTAAAATGTAAAGTTTACAAAAATTCAAATGTATAATCTACTCATCTATTAATAATAATACACAAAAATGTATTTCTGCAGATGCAAAATTCGCATGTTTTATTCAATAGTAAAAAATGCTGCCGAAATTATATCTATCTTTCAATTATGAATAGCGATAGGAATTATGATTAAAATTTTGAATCTATGCTTCGTTTCATTTAATGCGCGTTTAAAATTGCTTATTATATTAAGTTATAAACAATTGAAATTTAAATTTATTAAATCGAGCAAAATTTTTATATAAAATCGAAAGACTGAACGATTTTGGATATTGCACAAATGTTATGCCTAAAATGATGCTACTGCTCTAAAGACCATTATCGTAGGATTGATTATCGTATAATCGTTTATATTATAAACTTTGAGAGAGGTATAGTATGGTACGAATGGTGGTACTTTAACTCTTTGCGGTTAACTATAATGATTCTAATTGTATTTTGATGCAAACTGTATCGTTGCTGAATTCTATCTAATCTGTATTCTATTTTTATTTTAACTGCACTACAAGAATGTCGCGAGCCTTAATTTTTTCTCCAATTTTTGCTTTTCGTGAAAATGCCAGATAAGATGGAAAGTGATCGGTCATCGCGTTGGAGAGCGGTTTTAAAGGATGAATCTTTGCGGGATCGTGTCGTAATGCGTGGAGATCAGAACCTTCGCACTTGCCCTCACAGCGGCCCATCGCAAGATATGCAAATGTGACTTATGAAGTGGACTTCAGTTGCTGTTGTATTTCTGTTTAAATTGAGGATCTGCAAAGCATTAAGAAACTATATCTATTGATAAATTATTGTTAAATTATTAAAAATACTCAATTTTTTGAGAACAATCAGGTTATCCGATCGCTTCACAAGTTCTGGATTTGTCCTTAACATGTACCAAGCTTTATATTTGTTTTGACCTCTAAAATCAATTCTCCAAAAATGTCCTATAAATATATTATAATATATACATTCTATTCTAAATTTATTTCTTATTTTCTAGATTCTATCTATTTTTTTTTTTTTTTAATTCTTTAAATCTATTATATATTCTATATACAAATCCAAATTTTAATTTTCAATTCAATTGCCATTCAGTAATGGTAATTTAATTCTAATTAATAATAAGATTTTTGAAAATCTGAAAATATAAACCAGTCAAATTCTTTGAAGGATCCGAAATAAAGTCTGAATGAGAGTCTATATTTGCATTCATTACTTTGATACATTTTGCAAGGATCGGAAATATTAGAATTGTCAAACTTCTGTTCTCATAGTATGAGTAATATTCATTTGCTTAACAATAATTATACTGTTATAGTACTGATAATGTAGATAATAATAACGAGAATCAAATAACATTCATTGGCGCTTAACGACGATAATCACTAATATAGATAAATACGCGATCAATTGCATGATTTAATCATGATCGCAGTCATCTAATAAGTATTAATAATAAGTAATAATAAGTAATAATAAGTATTAAATATTAACAATCAATGACTGATCAATCGATTAAGAATAATATTATATCAGGGTTCTTATTAAATTTAAAAAATTTAATTTTTATTAAATTTAAAATTTTTTTAAATATTTTTATAGTAGATATAATTATTTACTATATATATTAAAGACAAGGCTTGTGAAGCGGCCGGGTAATCTGACTTTTATTTTCAATAGTTCGAATGCCTCCAATAGTCTGACAATAATTTATGAGCAAGCATGGTTTTCCTAACGTTTTTCAGATTTTTAATTTAAATAAAAGTATCACAGCAACAGTTATTTCACAAATCACATTTGCATGCCATGCGATGAATTACTGTGGAAGCGAACACAAAGATCCTGATTCTCATGCGCTGCGATGCAACTCCGCAAGGATTCATTCTTCGAAACAATCCTCCAACGCGATGACTGATCACTTGAATTTTCTCTTTGCTGGAATTTTCGTGAAATGCAAGAATTAGAGGAAAAATTAAGATTCGCGATAGTCTTACAGTTGAGGTAGAATAGAAATAGAAAATTGAAGAGATAGAATTCCACGACGATACAGTATACATCAAAATACAGTTAGAATTACATTTAACCACAAAGAGTTAAAGTATCATCATTCGTTCACTCAGAGCTCATAATCTAAACAAATTTATAGTCCTACCTAAGTGGTCCTTCGAGCAGTAACATCTGTTTAGGCACTGTTTGTGCAAAGTTGTTCATCATTTTCAATTTTAACAATATATAAGTTTTACATTATTTTATAATATAATAAAAATTGCTAAAACAAAAATCAAAATTGATTTGTGAATCGATCACAATATTTGAATTTTATTTTCAATAATTTCAACACTTTTAATAGTTTTAGCAATAATTTACGATCATATAATTCTCTCATATTTTTTCAAACTTTCAATAATTTATAAATTTTCGAAACTGAGATGTAAACAGCGATGGCTATTTCATAACTCATTTACGCACTTTGCGTTAGAATATTATAGAAACTATGCGACGCAACCTCAAAAATCCATCTTTGAAAATCGCCCTCTAATGCCAACATTGGTTCTTTTTGATTCTTTTTTAGTTTGCATTTTAGTTTATCGAAAGAAAATCAAGGCCTGCAAAATCATAGTTAAAATTCAGATAGAACTCAAATTGTAGTTAGACGCCAGAGAGGTCGCATTTAATCAATTAAATGTCAGTTCTATGTAGAAACTATGAAATTCAGTTAATTATTAGCAAAATACCTAGAATCAATTATCGTTAACTCATTTAAAACTCACAATATAAATAATATAAATAATTATATAGTTTTACAATCATAAATGATCTTTCAAGATAATGTTTAGTTAAGTTATATTTTTGGTTCAATATTCACATTTAATTGAACTTTAACAAAAAATAAAATATATAAATAAAAAGCTATAAATAATTAGTTATTGTATAAATAGCTGCAAATGATTTAAAATTGAATTGCTAAATCATTAAGAATTATACATTTTTAGACATATCTATTATGTATCTATAATGAATTTAAGAAATATTTTCAAAAATTACTTTTTAAATGAAAATTTCAATATTATTCTTCTGAGCTTTTTCTTCTATTGTAGATTATTATATAGTATTGATATTAATTTCCTAACTTTTTTTCACAAATGAGAGATTTTTATAAAAAAAAAAAGAAATAAATATTTCATTATTTCTTGTATGTAATGTAATGTGATAAACAAAATAAATTTTTTAAATTTACAATGGTTTTATTAAATTAATATATATTTTTTTAAGACTTAAATATTCAATAACTAATTATATAATAAAGTTTAATAAATGAAAAAGACAACCAACTATTTGCAAAACAGAATTTTCACATTCATTATCTCAACTATATTTAAAAAAATACTAAAATATGTCTTCGATGAATCGAAATCAATTATTAAGATTTCAAAAATTAAACATCAAAAATATTCATTTCATTTCGTTATTAAAAATTCATCAATGAAACACAAAACATCCAATATTTTTATTTCTAATGTATATTAAATATTATTATATAATAAGTCATTCAATTCATATTTGTTCATTATTATATAGTATAAAAGAAATATATAAATATTAATTTAAAAAAAATTATGATATTGTTATTTCATAATCATTATTGTTAATTTAAAAAATTTGTTCTGATCATCGTGTAAATATATTTAAAAATAATGAAACCTTTCTTTTTTTCAAAAATCTTTTCTACTTCTATAATATATCATTTATAATATAATAATATCATTAAATATAATATATTTATAATATATTTATATAAAATTAATAACTTAAAACATTTAGAAACTAATAGCATTAACATATCTATGAAATGCTAATGTACATATTTATCTTCAAAAATTAAAAATAGAAAATGAGAAATAATGTCGAAACATGATTTTTATAAAATTATGTGTACATATTTATATATTTTTTTATTATAATTTTTTTCTTTTAAATAAAATAAGAACAATTATTGTAATATTTCTTATATCATAAAATTTAAAATCATTTAAATTTTGTCAAATTCATTAAAATCAAATTCACAAAGAATTGCAAATTGAATTTTTATAATTAATCAATGAACGAGCAACTAAAATATATTTCTTCTCTTAAAATCAAATAACTTGTGATCTCTTACTCAAAGAATAACATGGAAGAAATATTTTTGAAAGATAGCTTTCTTATGCAATGCTTTCTTAGAGGCTTTTTTTCAAAAAAAAAAGATCTGTTTTTCATCGAGAGCGATTCATGTACAGTAAGAAACGTCGAAGGATAATAACTGTGTAAGTCGACGTGGAGGAATTTCACACACAACAACGCATCGTGTCGAAATGAAAGTCCTAAGAATCATTGAAGTCAAGCAATTTTGTGCTTCGATAGAATGATTGGAATCGAACTTTCACGATTCCGTTTGTTTTAAATACGTAGAAAGTGAGGAAAATTCTCTTGTGAACAATGAAATCTTTTTATGAATAAAAATAGAAAAAATGAATGGATATGTGAGTACATAAAAAAAAAATTTTTTTTTTTTACTTTTAGGAACATAAAAGAATAGCCTAAATTGAACATTAAGAAATAAATATTGAAAAAAATAACAAACTTTTGAAATTTGAATTTTTTTATAATGAAAGTTAAAAGATTTTTTATAATAAAAATTCATCTATTTAGAAAGGAAGATATAATAGAAAACTGAACCAAAAAAATATTTATGCTTAAATAAAATTGTTTCTATTATTCATTACTAATTATTACATCTCATATTTAAATCAAATTACTTATACTTTATACTTTATAATTTATAAGAATTAAAAAATTTAAGATTTAAAAAATTTATAAAGTGATTGATAGTTTGTCTAATAATTACTGTACGGAAATAAAGATACAGTAGGATAATCAATAACAAAAGACTTATTGATAACAAATTTTATTGGCAATATTAAATTGTGAGAGAAATTAGAGCATGCAAAAATATAAAATTTATATTTCATTTATACATGCACTAACTAATACATTCTTTAATTCAATAATAATTGATGTATTGAAATTTCATATTTATCAATTGAACTTTTAACTCTTGATTATTAAGAATATTTTATTCAAAATTTTTGTTTTTCATTTATTAAAATTTAATTAATTTATCCTAATCTTTTTGATAATTTTTAAAATATAATAAAATGAAACTTAAAAAAAAGTGGATTAAATTAAACAAAAAATTGAATGAAAAGACACAAAACTATAGTTATTCAAGAATAATTTTTTTAAAAACAAAATCTTATATCATATAATTTTATATTAATATTATATATTAAATATTTTATTTCGAAATTTTTATTCATTTTTTCATATGTATATTTTTTTTTACTTATATTTTATTATTACTTATATCATTTATTAAGCAATTATTTCATTATAATATATAATTTATCAGATATTATCATCTCTATTTTTATGTTATTGTTAATAATGATAGTAAAAAATTTTTTAATTAAATTTTTTAAGAATATATTTTTTGATTTATTAATTTTTTTTTAAAAATTTTTTTTTAAAAACGCATAAAAAACATGTGAAAATCATTAATTTTTATTTTAAATGGAATTACATATTTTTATCATAATAGTTTATATTCTTTATAAAAAAATATTAATTTATTTATGTCCAAAAATCATTAAAAATATTTTAACGTGACATTTATAAAATTTATATATGAAAGACATATAAAGAATAGTACAATTTTACTTTGTGTTTTCTTTATATATATAATATTTATATATATAATATATATATTATTATATATATAATTATTATATATATAT
>NW_006263363.1:364126-381777 GCF_000469605.1 Apis dorsata
CAAACAGAAATAATTTCTTAATATAAGTGATATAATATATCACTTATATCAATATATCAGTAATATAATTTATAATAATATTTTTATATTAATAATAATATAATTATAATAATAAATATTTAGTATAAGTGAAATGAAAATTTTCATAAAAGAAAAACTTGAAATGATTTTAAGAATTACTAATCGTAAATTTTTAGAACACTTTGTATATAATTTAATATTATCAGCATTTTATATTATACAATATAATTATAATAATTATAATATTTACAATAATAATATAATTATAATAACATATAATTTTTTCAAATCTACCACAATTAGATACACTAATATAAATAATTATTTATCCACAAAGCAGAAAATATAAGGAGATGCAACTAAAAATTAAACTGCAAACTGGAAAGAATGAAGAGTACTATTATGAATCAAGATCCGTCGTAATTCGAAAGTCTGTCTGTTATATGCCATACATCAAAATCAGACTGTCGACGATATCTTAAAGATGACGAGAAAGTATGTATTCGTGGCTCTTCGAGATAGAATACAGAAATCTTGCGGTGAATCTTGATACGATACTTGATTTGAATGCTGTGAAATAAAGACTATTTCACGTTAAAATAAATTTTAATATATTTTGATTTTTCAATAAAAACAAATGTAATAACAAAATTCTTGAATAGAAAAAAATTTCTTGAAAAAAAAAATCTTCTCTTTAATACATATATTTAATACAAATATTTAATTGATACGAAGATAAAAATAATTAAAGTCAATTATATAAATAGTAATTATCATTAAATATACAAATATTTTAAAGTTATTTTAATAATTGTTTATATTGGTTACGAGTAAGGAAAAGATTATTTTTAATTATATTATCTTAATAAGATTTATATAAATGAAATTTTAAGTTATTTCTATCGCATTATTTCTATTTTAATTGATTTCCTATTATCTGAAATATGTCAAGTTCATATAAACCATCTATTATATGAATTATCTTATCATATGATCATATAAATTTTATAACATTATTTATTTAATTAAATATATATTTTGTATTTTTATTTTTATAAAAAAAAAGTAAATTTGTAATACATACATTTTATCATTTTCTAATATCAATACGAATTTAATTGAATGAAAAATCATAACTATATGATAAAAAAAATTAAATAATTCTCTTAGTTTTAGCATTTCTTATTATGTATACAACTTATATGTATTATTTATTTGCAATACGAAAGTATTTAACCAGGAAAATTTATTTAATCGGGAAAATTGTATTATAAGTTTGTATATTTGTATAAAGTATAATAGGCTATAAATAAAAAAGTTTTTTGTTGACAGGAAATCTCTTTAAAGATGAAATCAATTTCTAAAATTTTAGCATATATTTTGTCCAAAAATTTTTTTTACAACAAAAATATAATATAATAAATCTGAATATTTCATGATTTGAAATTTTGCTTTATTTTATAATATTATAAAGTTATATAAGTAGAGAATTAAGATATTGCTTAATACAGCCAACATATCGCTTAATTGAATATCTATATAATTTTGAAACATCTCTCTCTCTCTCTCTCTCTCTCTCTCTGTCCTCAAATCTTATCACATACATAACTACATGCATATCTTATTATTGACTGTAAACATTAATCATATAGTCATGTCAAATGAAATGTTAATTTGTATTTATTCAATATTTAAACGATTTGTATAGTTGCTATTCTTTGATTGAAAATTCTTTGAAAAACTTATTATATTCAAAAAAAATATTTTTTTAATGAATTTTGAATTTTTTTAAAGAATTTTTTTAAATATATTTACTATTCTGCAAATTATTTTTTTCTTATAAATTATTATACAAAAAATTTCAGATTATATAGAATATATATTTCTTTCTCATTCTTCTTATTCTAAATATCTCTCCAACAAATTTTATTTTATCAAAAGTTTGAAATCATTCTTGTGTCAAAAAAATCTATTTAAAAACAGAGCCTCTATAATTCTTCCTTTCTTCGAAGAATTTGTTGTATTTAGAATTCAAAACTTCTTTGAAAAAGATATTTTTTTATAATCCTGCTGAGATAAGAATATGAATGCCAAAATAATGCCTATTTTGATTAAAATAATTTTCAAAAATATTTAAAATAAATTTTTTCTATAAATTCGACATTTAATATTATATGACACGACATACAATATTATATAATATTTACATATAATTGTTATTATATATGTATATATTGATTAAAAACATTAATTATTAAACATATGCATACAATTTGATACATATATGTATTGATATTTTCAACATTATATATATAGTGTATGTCACTATATATGCTGAATGTCTATACATATTTGTATTTTACATATACATTTTATATATACATATATGTATTTTCTATACATATATGTATTGATATATATATGTGTGGAATTTAAAGTTCACTGAATTTCGTTTATGGTTTTATTATTGAATGTTGTTAGTAACACCATTATTTCATAATTGGTTGCTTTTCTTCGATACGCACACTTTAAATGTTTTTACAAATAAAGACACGCAATTACGTATAATTAAATATATTCATTCAGCTAAACCTGTATATTTTTATTTATTGTTTACTGCCCAGTCAACAGATTAATAAATAATAATTAAGTAAAGTACAATTAAATTGAAAAATCATGTGGATTAGTTGTTACAGCCTCGAGCAAACGTGAAATATAACTTTAATTGTCATGGAATATGAAAATGTTTGTATTAATAAGTTGAAAGAAAATTGGAAAATTGAGCTTCATGGAAATTTCAAGTGCGCATTACTTTAAAATCCTGCGATACATCCTGGGAAATAGTTAGTGAATCAGTTTTTCCTGTATCAGGAGATGATGCGGCAAATCGAGCACATGCTATCTGTACAAAACTCGGCAGTACAACTCAACGCATAATGCCACATCGATGAATGAAAAATCTCTTTTGCATATTATCAATTATAAATCAGCTAAGGATATGTGGAAAAAACTGGAATTCTGTTTATGAACAAAAAATCTGATACTAGTGTTCACATGTTGTTGTAGCAATGGTATAGTTATCAGAAAGAACTGGACGATGATATTGTCGACTCACATCGAAAAACTCGAGAATTTTGCACATCGATTGTATACTCTGAATGAGAAAATTTCAAATCAAATAATTATTACTAAAATACTCATGGCATTATCTCCATCATTCAAATACTTCATTAGTGCGTGGAAATCAACTGAACTCAACGAAAAGACTCTGACAAATTTTATTTCAAAGCTCATCATTGAGGAAATAAAGACAGGAATCATAGAAAGGCAGAGAACATTGCTCTTACTGCTAATAAGCATCAATTTAAGAAAAATTTCAAAAAAGGCAACGCTAGACCAGGTGTCTGTCATTATTGTCACAAATCAAGGCATTGAGTCAAGGAATGCAAAAACCGAAAAGCAACAGCATCAAACGAAAAATAGACAGAAAGAAAAGAAGAGACACTCATCGGAGCCATGTTTGCAGAATATAACTTAGAAACATCTAGTGATGCATGACACATGGATTCGAGTGCGACTGAGCATATATCAAATCATCGCGAGTGGTTCTCGTCATATAAAAAATTCGACAATAGAGAATATTAGATAGGCGACGGAAAATATATTCAAGCAATTGGATCAAGAGATATTGACATTCTTGCTTTCAATGGAAAAGAGTGCGAAAGTATCTCAGTAATATTTTTTACGTACCAAAACTGAGCTTCAATCTTTTCTCGATGGATGCAGTTCTTGACAAGAGACTACAATACTCCAATGATAAAATATGCACATTCATAAAGAATGGAAATATATTGAATGGGAAAAAGTAAATTATTCGTAGTAAAATTTAAAATCATTAAAGTCATTACGAGCATCAGGCAAATGTGACAGTGCAATTCTCTTTTTTCCTGGCACAAAAGAATAGCTCATCAGAATATGGATCAAGTGAAAAAAATTCTAAGATTCGAGAACATCATTTTTAAAGATCAGAATTTTTGCGAAGATTGTATTCTAAAATGCACAGACTGCCATTTCCAAAAAATGATGTTATTTCCAAAATCTAAACGCATTGGAAAACTCATCCATGAAAATGATTCTTCAGATCCAATGCAAAAAACTTCACTTAAAGGAGCTCGATATTTCTTAATGATGAAAGACGATTATAGTTATTGGAGAAGCTTATATTTTATCAAAAATAAATCAGAGATATCACAATGTCTAGAGAATTTTTTTAAGAAGACTGATAAACATTTAGATAAAGAAATCAAGATCTTTAGATCGGATAACAGCCTTGAGTTTGCTAATAAAGAAATTAAGGAACTAACACATTGATATAGTATCAGAAAACGGTACCACTTACTTCGGAATAGAACTGTTTCGCCGAACGGAAAAACAGAACCGTTAGCGAAAACATCGTTGCACGCAGGAAAACTGCTAATCAAAATGTGGGCCGAAGCAGTTAATTACGCCATTAACATTTTAAATAGAACCGGAACCAGTGGAGAGGAAGGAATAACATTCATTGAGTGTAACTCAAGAAGTATAACTCAAAAAGAAACCGAACATCTCGAGTCTCAGAACTTCCGAAGAAAAAGTATACTTCCATATCCCTAAAGAGAAGAAACGAAAATGGGATGTCAAAGCAGAAAAAGCCGTTTTCATCGGATATGATAAAAACTCAAAAGGATTCTGGATCTGGCTTCCTGAAAGAAGACAAATTAAAATATGTAGGGATGTAAGATTCACAAATCACTACGAAATTAATTCAAATGAAGAATGAGAATTAGAGTCAAATACCATAATCTTTGAACGTCAGAAAAACAAAACAAGCAAAATAAATATTGAATCGAAAATCGTTATTCAGTCGGAAAACAACAAGTAAATAAACTTAGATGAAGAATCAGACGATTTAAAAAACAAAAATCAATATGAAGAAGACTGACGTTTGAGAGACAGAAATAAAATATGCCGATCAGATAGGCTCACGTACGGAAACATTGTAATCACAGAACACCATGAACCGGAAATGATGATGCGATCACATGTAGCAATGCAATCAGATGGAAAAAAGTTATGGATGATGAAATCGATTCCTTGAGAAAAACTCAAATGGACATTAATAAATCTGCCATCATATCATCAAGTCATAGATAATCGATGGACTTACAAATTGAAAATGAATAACGGAATGAATAATGGAGCATACAACAATTCAAAGCAAGACTCGTTGCTAGAGGTTTCAGACAAATTGCTTGACTATCATGAAATGTTTTGTAGCTAAATTAGTCTTGTAGCTAAATTCGATTCAATAAGGGTTATCCTATTTATCACAGTCTCAAATGTACTTACAGCAATTTGACGTCAAGATGGCTTTTCTTCACAGAAAACTCGACGAGATCACCTATATGTAGCAATCGAAAAGATATGAGAATACAACTGACTATGTTTGCAAATTGAATTGTAGTTTATATGGTCTAAAGCAGCATCAATATGTTGGAATCATCATTTTACAGATAGAAGAAATATGTCTTACATCCACCAGCGCAGACTATTGCATATTTACAAATGGAAAGAATCGGGACCGACTGATTCTAGCGATCCATATCAATGATGGACTAATTAGTGTAATGAATCAGTCATCCAAAAAAAAAAAAGTAAAAAGTTGTTAGCTGAACTCCGTAACTCCGAATTTGAAGTATAGAATTTGTAATATATCTATTACAGATTGAGCGACTAGCAAATGCAATTCCATATTTTTGCATCAGGTGGCTTATA
Organism: Apis dorsata; assembly: GCF_000469605.1. Taxonomy (NCBI): domain Eukaryota; kingdom Metazoa; phylum Arthropoda; class Insecta; order Hymenoptera; family Apidae; genus Apis; species Apis dorsata. The sequence continues at coordinate 369,962 of NW_006263363.1, forward strand.
CCAAGAAAATTTTGTAATGATTTCAGATGGAAAATGCTAACGCAGTAGCAATCTCAGCAGACCAAAACTATCAATTGTGCATGGACGAACATAAAAGTGGGTATAAAGAAAAATCAGACAATAATAGGAAGTAAAACAATAGGAAGTTTAATCAGTGGACATTAAATCACACATCAGATTTGCAATACAACAAAGCCAGTCAATATTTAGAAAAACCGAATAAAATTCACTCGTAATAAAAAGAACGTAATAAAAAGAATTTTCGAGTATCTAAAGGGAACAACAAAATATGATATTCAGTTTTCAATCGAACAATCATATTAAAACATTTAGTGATATAAATTACTCTGAAAACACTGAAATTAGGAAATTCACTACTGGTTTTGTATTAAAACTAGGCGATTCTGCAATTACTTGGGGATCAACACGACAACAAACAGTAGCTCTGTCGATTATTGAAACCGAATATATAGCAGCAAGTCAAATTATAAAAAAGATCATATGGATGAAAAGTCTGATCAATGATCTAGCTATGTTCAAGAATCTTAACTTGATAACTTGAGCGTGATCAAGCTTATTAAAAACCCAGAATTTCATCGAAAAAATAAGCATATTGATATACGTTATCATTTTATACGAGATAAATTCAATGAAAAGGAGTTTCTTTTGCAATATATAGCATCGAAGGATTAGCAGGAAGATTTTCTAACAAAAGAAATGAAATACTGTTCTGAGAAGAACAATATTTAAGATACAAAGAAATTTACTGAGTATCAAGAATATCGAAGACATGATAGGTAGAACTATACACTCAAATATAATATATGTACATACACTAAACAAATTTCAGGTTTAGTGGGATAGAATTTAAAGTTCACTGGAATTTCATTTGTGGTTTTATTATTGAATGTTGCCAGCAATACCATATTTCATAGTACTTTGGTACCTATTTATTTTTTTTCGAAACACATATTTCAAATTTTTTGTAAACAGATATGCGCAATTACGTATAATTAAATATATTCATTCAGCTAAACCCGTACTTTTTTATTGTTTTCATTGTCCAGTCAACAATATATATATATATATATATATATGTATATGTATATATATAAATATATGTTACTATATATAAATATATATCTATATTTATTGGAAATAGACATATATTTTAAAAAGTTTAATCTAAAAACCAAAAGAAATATTCTTGTCAAATAATGTCGTATTTTATTTTGTCTTTTTGCAAGGAAATAAAAAAATTCAAAGTGTGAAATGATATAAAAAACATGCATAGTTATATCAATTTATATTATCGCAACAATTTGTTTGTTTATTACTTAAATATCCTATCTATTTCTTTTTTATTCGTTATCTTTTCTTGCATTTAATTTGATTCTATTATACGTGCAAGAAATGCCATCAAAATCCTCAAAATTTCCAAAACTACAAAACAAGATTTCCAAATATTGCAAAACTCATCGAGATTATCAAAAATCGATCTTTGAATTATATTCAAAATAATTTAAATCTCTAAAAAGTTTTTAAAAACTTTGAATTTAAAGTTGAAACTCAAATCACTAAGTAATAAAAATAGTTTTTTTTTATTATATTAAATATATATAATTAAAAATTTAAATATATATTTAATTTTAGATTTAAATATATATAATTAAAAAAATATATAATTAAAATTATTTTCTTAAAATTATATATTTCAAGAAATTAAATTGTATTTAAAAAACAAAAAAAACACATTTACATATTTTTCTTTTTGATATGATTTTATCTTCTTAAAATGATATTTTATCCAAAAATATTAAAATCCATATATGTATTCTATATACTGATAAAATTTCATTAAAAATAAAAAACGGTGTATTATCATTTTATTAAAAAATAAAAATATTTTTTAATAAAATAAAATCATAAAAAAATATATCTTCATGATTCATTATACTAAATGTCCCATTAACTTCGTTAAAAATTAATATTTTTATTATTTTTAATAATATACAATATACAAATATTTCAAAGAATAAATTGTTTGATTCGAAGTAATAAATATTATGGAAAACAAAAATTTTTTCTTAAAAAATAATATTAAATCAATCTATATTTTTTCAAATGGAATCACATATTAATCATAATATAATGGTTGAAATCAATTCAATAATGATTTCCAAGAAATCTTAAATACGAAAAATTTTAAAATTTTAAAATTTGATAACAGATATAGATAACAATAAGAACAAATACAATTTAGAGATTACTAAAGAAAAATTTATTAACAAAATTATTAAATTATTAAATTAAATTATATTTCTTAACTTTTAAACATTTATTAACATTAAACATTTATTATTAATTTGATTATGAAGTAAGCATCATACATTTGTGAGCATTTAAAGTATTCATAAAATCCATAGAAATAATTTACAAATATAATATCAGAGAAAAAAAAATTTCTATTTCCTTTTTTTATTCGTATGTCCGTATATAAAATACGACAGAAATAAGCATGTAATAATATATTATTTTATTAGATACATATTCAAACTCAAAATTAGCATTTGATATTAACAAATTATTAACAACTTATAAAGTATATGAATTGCCATTAAATATCAGAAAAGTATAATCCAATTAATCACGATTACATATAAATATTCATTTATAATAAAATTAATTTCTGAATTTTTCATATTCAAGATCATATAAAGTTATGTTATAAATGATTGGATTGATTTTGATTTCAATTATTATGTTATGATAATAAATATAATTCCATTAAAAAAAAAAACATTGATAACTTGAAATTTTGAAAAATTGATGAAAATTTTTTGCTTATTTTATTTCTATAAATCACCATCTTTTAATATTTTTACTATTTCGTTAAAAATAACGAAAATATCATCTTATAATAGAGTTATTAAAATGTATAAAAAAATAAACCTGCTTATTTAAAAAAATTTATATAAATAAAATTCTACTGAAAAATAATATAATATAATATGAAAATAAATTTTTATTATATTTTTATTTACTTTTAAAAATAAATCCAAACGAATTATTATGTAACTTCTTCAGAAAGTTGTAATAATTCAAAAATCAATAATTTTATTATAAAAAATAAATAAACTTAATGTATAAATATTATAATATTATAATATAATTACGACTAATTATTACTTATATTTTATATGAACAATATTCAACTTTGATTTCACATTAGAAAAATAAACATTTTAAAACTAAAAATATAATATACAAGCCAAGAGAAATATTTTATCCAATATGCATTATTGAAACATTGCTTCTTCAGTAATAAGATGTATAATTTAAAAGGTCACTTTATATACTTACTGGTATCGATATTTGAATCGGTTTACGAAAACACTTAAGTCTTCAAATATTAATAAATGGATAAAGTTCCAATGTTTACTTTTGCTATAAAGTTAAATGCAACCAAAGCTTGACATAAAATCAATGAACATTTTTCTTCATATCCTTTTCTCTAAAATAATTGCATAAAATATATTTATCGTTTATAAATATAGAAATAATATAAAAATATTCAATTCTTCATAATAAATTTTTTCTTTATTATTACATATTTAAATAAATTTGATGCTTTTAAATTTATTTTTTTTATATTATATTTATATAATTTTAAATTATGAAAGAATGATTTTAAAAATATTATGAAATAATACATAAATTAAAATAATTAAATAGCGCATTGAATTATGATTTGTAAATAAAATTTTAGTTTCTTTAAAATAGCAGAATTAATTTAAATATTATTTTTATATATTTTATATAAGATATTTTATATAATACTTCTATTTATTAAAATTTAAATATATCTATTTTTGAATTAATTTTTATCTTCTTATTTGTGAAAAAATTTTCTATAACTTTTTATTTTATATTTTATATAAAATAATATCTTATATCTAACACTTTTTTTAATTTGTCATTTCAAGATAATATTCATTTTCTCTTTCTTTATATAACTGTGCATTTTTTTCATCTTTCTTGTCTAAAAATCCATTTCTTTCTATTTTCAATCAAAAAAAAAAAAAAATTACTTTCATGAGCAAATACATTTAATTTCTACATTATTTTCTACAATAAAAATGTTTTAAAAAAATAAAAAATTCATTTTGAAACACTTACAATCACTATATATGGAAAATCAATTTTAATTTTGATAATTATTATTATCACAACTTCACAAATTTAAATTATTATAAATGTTTTTTGAATTTTACACATAACGTAAGGTTCATAACCAGAAGAACAAATTCAATCTGTATAAATCAGTCATAAATGCCTGGAACGTTGAACTAAAATGCTAGAATTTACATAGCACAGCTCTTCCGGGATGTCACGCCGATATGGACGCAAAGAACCTAATACCACGAATATTCCCTATAATCTTCTTTGAGTTACGATTCATTCTAAACGACGTCGTTCCATGAAGTTTCTACTTTGCCGCAAGTACCATCAATTTTACCGCTATTTCAAATGGTTTGATCATTTCTATGAACCTATCCTACGAACACCAAAGATGTTGAGATCCAGAGAACTATGCGATATAGCTTCCAATTTATTTAGTTTTCGTTAAAGTTTCAATGCATGATTGGTTTTACTTTAATCTGTTATCATATTGATTTATGCTTTAATGCTAAGATGAATTTTATGTTTGATGAAAATGTAATATTTTATCACTTCGTTTAATTTGTCATTTCATTCTATAAAAATGAAATCTACGATTCAAATTAAAGGATACAATTAAGAAAGTTAAAAATTAGAAATGATTATTATTTATACTAATATTAAAAAATCGCTTACTATTAAAATATAAACAAAGACAATCGAGAGAGATGATTTCTTTGTAAGTTTTGGAAAAACTTGCTATTGTATCTGATACAATTTTATCTCATATAAAATGACTACATAATTTTATATTTTAGAAAAAAAGAAGATAATTAAATTTCAAAGCTTTCTTAATAATAAAAGTATTCGTAAAACTTCAAAAATTTTTCGATTTTATTCATTCTATTTATAAAATAACAAAATCTACATTGACAATTATAAAATAAAAGGAACAATCTGAATAACGTCTACAGAATAATTTGCGTCTATCTGATGCCATCAGTCTATTACATTTCTGTGACATGTTCACTATTACATGTTTCGAGGATTGGTCGATTAATACGAAACAGCTGTGTTTAATTAGAAAAAAAGATTGATAGAAGGAGAGAAAGGAATGGGAAAGAAGAATGACAGGTTACAACATGGACGGTGGACGAGACAATTTGGAGTGTACCTGCAAATTACAAATCGATCGATAGATGTCGATTATTTGAATGCATTGTAACATTTTCCTCGCCAATAGAAAACCGACAGTTTTCTATCAGTTAAATGGATATACCTTTATTGCTATTTTAAGCCAATTTAAATAATTTAGTTTTTAATGATTATTAAGATATTTGAAAAAAATATTTTAATTTTTGAATATTTGTTGAAAATAAAAAGTTAGTAAATTTAATAAAATTGTTTTTTACAAATTTCTAATTTTTAATTTTATTATTGAATATCATAATATGATACGAGAATAAAGAAAAATTAATTAAATCTAATAGAATTATTAAAACTTAAATTTAAAAATTTGAATTATATTATGAGAATAAGATTAAAAATCAAATAAAGTTAAACATGCATCATACATCTAATGCTGTAATTAAAATTTATTAATTTAACTTCCAGGTAAATCAGTTATAATGAAATAGATAATTATATAAATATAATTAATAATATAATATTTTATATATTTTATATATAAAAATTTTGAAATATTAAAATACGCTTGCAGCATCAAATACTATAAATTACTTGTAAATATATATGTAATAATTCGATGTTAAAATTCAGTTAAAATTAAATTTTATTTTGAACTTCAGAAAATATAAATAATATAAAATTAAGAAAAATTAAAAAATACAATTATTTTTAAACAAAATTCAATAAAACTTTAAATAATAAAATATTCAAATTTTAATGATTTATTATTGTTGTAAAGAAAATTTTTAAACAGAATTATATTTAAAACATAAAATATAAATACTAAAACATTGATTTTATTTCAAAGAGATTTTTCATTGATAAAAAGCTTGCTCTGTATATAATTATACGTTCTAAATACACAAATTTTTATTAAAATCAGAATTTTCGAGTTAGATGAATTTTTTTTTTTATTAGGTGAATTGTAATATAATATTTCAACATTTACATAATCGATTGCATACAGAATATTAATATTCATGGGATATTAATACACTTTTACAGGATTAATTTTAGAAATAAAAAGAAGTACTTATAAAATATTCAGTTAAAATTAAATTTTGATATACAAAAATATGAATTAAAGCTTATTTAATGTTATAAACAATTGAAGTTTATATTAAATGAAACGAAATGAAAATAAAGTGAGACTGCTCTATATTTGTTTTGATTTGTCTTTGCTTCATCTAATTTAAATTGCTATAACTTAAAAAATAAGCCTTAATCGATATTTTTCTATTTTTATTCGTTTTCTATTTTATTTCTTTCTTTAGAATCGACTAGAAGAAATCAAAAAACAGATTAAAAGAGAAAAAGAATAGATTAAGTTTTATGAACATATTAACACCTTGTATTAATAATTGCACTGTAGTAATTTTTATTCTAGAGTATTTTTATAGGAATGTAAAGATATAAATAGAAATGATTTTTAAATAGATATAATATTATAATTTTATTTCTAAATATATAAAAATTTTCAATTACAAATATTCAACATATAAAAACAATTCATCAATATTATTAAATCATTTAATAAAAAATATAGAATGATGCTATTTTTAAAAGAAGTATTTAAAGAATCCTAAAAAATTCCTAAAAATCCTAAAAATTGTATATTTTTTAGAAACACTTCGGCATGGCAAAAATATGAACGTGATCTTAGAACTTGAGACGACATTTTCCAGCCATATCAATTTCAAAACTTGAGAAAATTTATTACAAATACTTACGATCAATTTTTTGGGAACAACAAATTCTTATATATTATATGATTATTATATACCATAGTTTCACGAATAACAAATATATAAATTGATAAAATAAATAGAAAAAGAATTTTTAACTTAACAATATAATAAAAATCAAATCTTTACAATACTTAATACATTATCAAATTTTTTTATTTAAAATTATATAAATGAATAATATTACTATCTATTTTTTACATATAAAGTTTTTACATATTTATAAAATAGTAATAAATAGTTTATATTTTTTTATATACAAAGCAACAAATTCAAAGATATATCAATATCCAAATACTAATATGATATATTGTATTTATTATTAAATTGCAAATATTCTCATAGAATCTTAAAATACCGAATGTATTTACATAATCGTTCAATTTGAAAAAGAAAAAGAACTTTCCAGAGATATGAAACGCATGTAATCAATGAGTATGTTTTTCTAGTAAAAATCCTTATTAATTCATCGCGACAAATCGAAAAACAATTCACGTTAATATAACGGATTATAAAAATATTGATCATTGATTTAAACAGCCAAAAATAATAAATCTATACGAAATATAATTTTTTTCTCTTTTTTCTTCATTTCCTTTTTTATCCTATTAATTTTTTATTATTTTTTTTTCTGTTATAATTAAAATGTATTAAATATATTATAATATAAAACTATACAAAAATAAAATCATTGTGTCTATATACAATAAAATATTTCTGATAGAAAAGTAATATATATTACATTTTTATGATGAAAGAAAATTAAAAGAAATTTTATGTTCATAGGTATATTGTATGGAATTATATTTCTAAATAATAAAGGATACGATTCAATTCAGTGAAATATACAAGGAGTTTGTGAAATACATAAATAAAATAATTATATAAATAATAATTATATAATATAATAATTAAATAAAAAATCATAATTGATATATAAAAAATAATAATGAATAATAACATTTTTTCTAAAAATTTACAGTTTTTAGTAAATTGTAAAAATAAAAAATCTAAATTTAGTTCAAATATTAATTTATATATTATATAAAAAAGTTATTGTATTTATTATTACCAATTCAAAGATAATTGATAATTCGTTTTTTAAAGTTTTAAATTCTCTCAAACAAATTATAGTTTTTTTCTAGAATAAAAAATTTAATAATGTAATAATTTTTAATAATGTAAGATTTATTAGTATTGTTGCAATTGCAGTGACTAAAATAGACGTTCATGATTATATCATGAATCATTAACAATCTGATCTTGAAAAGATAAATTTTTTTATCGTTATTAAAGATGTGAGAACAAAAATTTTAAATTTTATGATGTGAACCATTATTTCAAAAATTATTATTTCCTTCATTCTTAAAAAATTTTTAAAAATACTTTTAGGTAATTTTATTTAATATTTATCTTACTTAGAAAAATATACATTTTATAATCAAATGAACATAAATTTTGATTCAAAGATTAAAAGCTGATTGAAATTTATTAATATGAAGAAAATTATACTCCTAAAATTAAAACGAAAATATTTTTCGAAATGGTCAATTTATATGAAATATGATAAATAAATAATAAATACCACATAATAGATTTTAGTGAGAATTTATTTCGGTTTTGCCAATTTAAAAACTGTATAATATTTTTATTGGAAATTCAGTGTTTCTATTATAATAAAACATCGATTATCCAAACTAATTGAGAGAAAACTTCTTTCAAATAAACCGTTCAAATAATCAATTATAAAGAGGAAAAATTGAATTTGTAAATATGTCACGAAACAATTAGAAATTAAAAAAATTTCAAATATTTGAATTATTTTTATATAAAATTTATTACATAAAATATTTAATATATTTTTCTAAGAAAAATTTCTTCTAAGAAAAATGCATCATAACAAATAAATTATTTTTAAATATTCCAATACATTTCCTAAAATATAAATATTTTCAGATATCTTAATTTAAATAATATCTATTCATTTTGTATTTAATAATTAATCATTGAATAATTAAAATTTATATAATTCATATAATTCATATAATTGACATTCAAAAAATCAACATTCTATTATATAAATATTTAGAATTGTAAGAGAGTCTTCAAAATAGTCGATATGCATTGTGTAATTGTGTGAATTGGTATATATGCAAGATTGTTGTTTTTTTGCAGCAATGGCATTCATAATATATGAAAAAATAAATGTGTGTAATAATATTTATTTAATAAAGAACTATGTTTATATACATATATTAAAATAAATTAATAATTTTGTCTATTAGACAAGAATAAATTGATTTTCTTATTATTAATATATTCCAAAATCTTTATATTTTATTAGATATATTATAGTTTACAATTGTACTTACATTTACATACATTTGAAAAATTTTCATTTATATTTTTATTTATATTTCTTTATTTATAAATTCGACAATGATTTATTAAAATTATTTGACTGGAATTTCCTAATTTTATTAATGTTCAATAAATGCTCGATCAATGTTTAAAAAGAAAAAAAATGTTAAATATATTAAATCGATAATCAACTTCGCGAACATTATATTATTTAGCAATGATCCTAAAACACAATAAAAACGAAGTATCAAAAAACAATGTAAATCGATAAAATATTCTAATTTCCTCATACATTACTTATCAAATTACATTATGAATAATTTATTGAATGATGAAACAAAACTATGATGTAAATAATAAATTGCTTTAAGCTAGAACATTAAAATTTTCTAAAAAATTCGTTGTCAATATTTTTTAATTATTTAAACAGTTAATTTTAAAAAAAAATTTAAAAAAAAAATCATAATATAATAATTTGTTACCATTTTTACAAAGGAAAAAGAAAAAAACAATAGATAAGAGATGTACGTGATAAAAAAAAAACCATTGATTCATTAATATAATTAAATGCTTAAATTGTCATTTTGAAAATAAATCCGATAGAAATAATTTATGTTGTATCATAATTTCTAATATAAATATTTATTTTTTTAATAACATGAGAAGACATTGAAATATAATCGATTAAAAATAAATTTATTCATTGTAATTTTGTATAATGCATTTTCTCTTATATTTTTGTTTTACTTTTAAATATTGTAATTAAACATATACAATAAAAAAAAATTAAGTTATTACATATTTTTGTTTTTATGAAAAATGTAATTTGTAATTTGATTGCAATTATTTACATAGTTTATTGAATATGGCAATTATTTTCAAATATATATATAGAATGTTAATATATAGAATAGAATATCTTTGGAGAATCAATTTTAGAAGTCAAATCAAATATAAAAGTTGATATACGAAAATGTCAGATAAAATTTATTCATTTATTTAAAAAATGAAATAATAATAAAATACGATACGATCTGATTCATTCTATCTTATTTCTAGTATTTTAATATTAGTATGTATGTATGATTTCATAATTTAATTATATCAAATATATTTTTAGTAATAAATTTTTTAAATTAAATAATAAATTTTCTATATATTAAATATTTGAATATATTTTAATTGTATAAAAATTTACAATGTATTTATTACATGTTATAATATATTAAATTTATGCCTTTGCTTCATAGAAAAATATAAACTTTATGATAATTATTAAATATATACAATTAAATATATAGAAATATATAGAATGTAATTAAACAAAAATTAAATTAAATTAAATATTAAAAATCTTTACGTAACAACATAGTAATATTTCTTTTTATTAATTTTTATACATATTCGGAAAAATTTTTCATGTAAAAAACTCTTTTTGTTCTTATTGCGCGCGGATCTCTATTAAGCCTAAATAAGGATTGGTCTGAGAAAACTGTCTTTGAGAATTTAGCTGATATTTATAATTGTATATTTTTAACATATTTCAAATGAGTTGAACTGATTCTAACGGTGACATATTCTAGACACGGCTGATTCAAAGACAAACAACATTGTTTTGGTTCGAAGAATGTATAAAAGAGATGCACCGATCGGCTCCTATTTATCATGAGAACTTTATATATCACAATCCAAGGAATTTCCTCGAATTTGGTGGATATCACCGGCAGTGACATTATTGATTATTGGCGCGCCCCACCGAGAAACTATTATTTTCTCAAATTAAAAAATGATTTTTCTGAAAACGGGGACATCACTTGCAAATAGAATCTAATGATGATTACATCGTAGTCTAACCATCAAATATGACAATTAGATATAGTTTGTGAACACATCATGTTCTGATCGTCGGACATCATTATCTACTACATATTATGAGAAATCCTCTATAGATATCCTCTATATATATATATATATATATATGCGCATGTGTAACTACTTATATAATCTATTTATCTTTAAGAATATACGTATCATGTATTACGATATCTATCGAAGAGCATTCGACAAACATCCAGCTTACATCTACCAAACTAATACAAAATTGCTAATACAAACATTACTATTGCGGGCGCGAACAAGTTTTATAGAAAATTTTTAACAACAGAATTTTATAATAGGTAATAATTTTATAATAATAGGTATTCTAATAAACTTTTAATTATTATAATATATATTATTATAATATATCTTATTATATACAATTATATGTATATAATATATAAAATATATAAAATATAAAATATATTTAAGAAATATAAAGAAAATTGAATTATTAAATATTAAAATCTTTACGTTTAAATA
>NW_006263363.1:382568-395417 GCF_000469605.1 Apis dorsata
TGAAATTCATCGAAAAAATAAAATTATCATTGGATAAATTTATTTATAAAAACATAAATTTATTCATAAACATTATTTATAAAACATGATTTTAAGTATATCTATTATAAAAGAATTAAATATTATAAAAAAAATATGGAAATCTATATATATATAGATTTAGATATATATTATAAAAATGAAAATTTATTAGATATAAAGTAACAATATAATTTTAAAAGATTTCTAAAATAAATATATTTAAGAAAACTTAAAATAAACTATAAAATATATATAAAATAATATAAAGTCTATAAACTTTGAATTTCTAATTATAATCATTATACTATTTTAATTATTAATGTTATTTCAATTTTATAATTGAATATAATTAATGTTATTTCAATTTTTAACATAAACTTATATTTTTTCGATATTTTATGCATTCAATATCTTATTTTCAATTTTTTGGGAAAAAATTAGCTAAATTTTAGTGCAAAATTTATATTTCATTAAATTGAATATTTGTTGAAAAGTGTATATAAAATTTATTTTATAATACTTCGATATTTTAAATATTTAATACTTCAGAAAATCAATTAAAAAAAAATCAATTAAAAAGAGTTCTCGAAAATTCATTAAAAATATTGAACTATATAATAATTACTCAGATTTTATAAAAAAATTGCAATTTATCAACGCTAGAATTAAAATAAAATCGGAATTCGATAAAAAATTTCAATAGATAATCGTTTCTGTCAGAAATTTTTTAATACTTGCACCCCGAAAGAGCACAATAATGCTCCATATATCATTCGCAATGAAATGTTTTCGATTTACTATTTAACTTAGAACAGTTTCGATCATCATCATTGGTTGTAAAACGAACCAAGAAATTTATTATTGATTATGTATATATATATAATATAAATATATATAATTTTTAAACATTGGAATTTTATATAAACATTATAAAATTGTTATATAGTATATTATAAATATTTATTTTATATTTTTTAAAATATTTGTTGAAAATTTATGTTAATAATCTTTAGATATTATTTTTTAGTTCAATCAAATTTGATTAACTATCTATTGACATGTTCGTTCATTCATCTCAAAAGTATAATAAATGTTTTACTAAATAGTATTGTAATTAAATTTATACTTTTTCTAAATTCATATAACATAAACGATTAAAAATGGAAATTGTTTTATTTTATAGTCTAATTATTTTAATTGTTTTGTTTTAATTAATCATTTTAATAATTTAATTCTAAAAAGTTCATTTTACTAATTAAATTTTGAAAAAAATATTTTATAATAAAATATTTTTTAACAAAAAATATTAAATTATAATATATTATAAATATTAATTTGTTTATTATCATAAACAAAAGTATACGAGTTACTTGAAATTGTAAGTTTTAAAATTATAATATATGATAATAATATATATGATTATAAAAATGATTTATTATAAAGTTCTAATTTAAACGTTCAAATGAAAAATCCATATACAAATAAAATTCATTTTTTTTATTTATAATAAATTTTATTTATTAATTTATTTATTAATTTATTATTTTATTTATTTCACGATTTCATAAAGTTCTATGAATTTTAAATTCGAAAATTGGAAATGATCTTTTTAGTTCAAGCTTCAAGGAAGTTATTTTAATTTGGATTAATCGATTTAAAGATTAAAAAAAATAGTTCGAAAGATGATGATATTATACAAAATTTTAATTATTAAATTCGAAAAAAGTTTTTTTATGAATGAAGTTCAACAAATTTAAAGATTAAAAATGTTCGCATTTTTTTTAAATTTATAAGAATGATTTTTTCTGAAAGTCTTTCAAAATTCATTTCGGAAGATCGCGATTATATGATGAAGAACATAAATAACCAATGACATTATTCTCTGTTATGCAATATTCCTGATCTAAGAAAAATTTTTAAAATTGGAAAATAATGTCGAATAATGCTTTAGAATTGGACATTAACAAGCTAAAAAATTGATTAATTAAAATTTCTAATAAAGACTTTAAATAATAACTTTATTTAAAAAACTCAAATATATTTATTCATAGTTATTATAGTTGATCAATTTTTCGTGTAATCTCGGTCATTCAATGTTAAAATTAGCTATCGTTATTTGATATTTTGAATAAATTATTCAAGTAACTTATTGACAATTTTTATTGCTCACAGAGAAAATTGTTACAAAGAAAATTGATTCGTGAATAGTAGTTTGTAATAAATTTTTTCGAATAGCTACAAAATTTCATCAAGTTGCAAGATCACGTTTATATTTTAGTAATGTCAAAAAGATATTGTAAAAAATATATAATCCCAATATTTCCCTCAAAAATGACAGTTTTTTTACGCAACATTATCCTATATCCTATCCTATCTTATATCCTTTATTAAGTATCTTAAGTAACAGAAATTTTTTGTTACCAAAATATTATCAAAGTCAAAAAATAACACAGAACCAAAGTTTTAATTTTTGAGAAAACGTATGAGAAAACAATAAAAAAAATCAAATTAATTAACACAATAAACTGGTCCGCTAAAATTCGAAAAAAATTTCCATTATTAATTTTTTTTGAAAGTCTTGAAATTTTTTATTTTTTTATTGAAAAAAATTAAAATGATTTCATGATTATCATTTAAAGAATTCATGATTATCATTTATACAGAATTTTAAAATAAATATTTCATAAGTTATTCACATTTTTTTAATGTGAATAAACAATAAAAAAATTAGACTTTTAGAATTAAATTCTAATTTTATTAAGAAAAAATAAAATATAAAAATCCTAAATTGACTATCATATTCGATACAATAATATCAAAAATTAAGTGAATCATTAAATTCATTGAAGTTACCAAAAGAGACTACTAAAAATGTTCATGCTACTTAAATATTTTTCAATGCATTCTAAACATTTTTAATCGATTTTTCTTTCGTTATAATTTATATCTGACTTATCATACAAATTTTAATAAAATATTCTAGCTTTGGAACAACATCGTTTTGAAACAATGAAATTTATCTTTGGAAATATGGAATATAATTTGAAACGTTGTATATTTGCATTGTCTTTTTAATGTCTATCGACAGATATGCAAGCAGTTGCATGAATAAATGTTTAGTAAAATGAAATCATAAGCCATGCATATTTTCACTGATATGCTATAACTTCGTATCGCAAGAAATATTCCATTGAATTCTGTTATAAAATACATTATTCTTAATGTATTTTATATTCATAATATAATATTTTATATTTC
Source organism: Apis dorsata (assembly GCF_000469605.1). NCBI lineage: Eukaryota > Metazoa > Arthropoda > Insecta > Hymenoptera > Apidae > Apis > Apis dorsata. Next base: position 385,848 of record NW_006263363.1, read on the forward strand.
ATAATATACATTATTCTTATCTGTATTTTAATTAAATAATGTCGATAAAATACTTATTATGAAGTATCATTTTTGAGAATCGAGTTCTCATTCAAACACAAAGTAACAGTTCAAAGAAATTAATTTTATATTTTTCAAGCTAGAAGAGAGAAAAAATTAAAAAATTTTCAAATTCATTTAATAATCAAGAAAAACTAAAATAGAAAAAATATAATTTGATAATTTAAATAATCATTTAATATAAGTTATTATATTACTTTAAATAAATTTTAATAAATTTATGTTCTTCACTTTTTTGTAAAAAATTGTTTGTAAGAAATTATTTTAAAAATATACTTATTATTATTTTCATTTATTTTTAAAAAATTATATGAATAAAATATATTATTTAATATTTATTAAATTCATATTTGTTTTATTTATTTTAAAGTAAACATATGTAAATTATTTTTAAAGAAAAAATTAATAAAAAATAATTTATAAATTTAAACGAAATAACTAACAAAATTTATGAAAGTAGACTGAATCATTTATTAATGGAATATCATTACAAAAACTTAATAACATATTACATATTATATATAATATAAGTTAATAACATATTACAATTCATATATAAAAATATAAAAAGAACATTTTTATATAATAAAATAAAATCGATTTTTCTATCTTTCATTTTTCAACACGTTCATGCATACTACGAGGTATTATATTTCCAAAGAATCATAAAGTTATTAAAAATATTACACGTTATGCGACGATTTTATTAAAAATTTCTCTTTTCTTTTTTCCCTTTTATCTTTTTATCTTTCTTTCTTCCTTTTGCTCGACTTACAACACGTGAGTTTTCACCGGACTTTATCAGGCAACGCGATGCTTGTCATAGTTTCAATGCGATCGTAATTAATTTGTTGCCACCTCGCGAGCGACCAATACAATTAGGTTGGTGGAATATAATCCCGTAATCAAGAATCTTAGAACAAACAAAATCACGAAGCTGATCATGAGATATCAGCTCGTGAAGTGCTTGAGATTGTTTCAGTTATTTTTGTCTGTTTTGTAGTAAATGTATCTAATTTTATTTTGTAATAAAATTTTTTTGTAATAAAGTTTTCTTTATTTTCCTCCATTAATCATATAATTACAATAATAAACAAAACAATTTAATTAATTTATATTTATTTATAATTATATATTTATTATTTATTAGATATTTTATATATATATTTATAATTTACAATAAAAATTTAAAATAAAATGAAAATTATAAATTATAATAATATATAATATTTTTATATTTAGTAGTAGTTATTTGAAGAACAAAAAATTAATATATCATTTATGTTAAAATTTCATTTCATAATATTTCTTCAAACCATTTTGTACATTGTAAATTATCGTAATAAAATAAAGAACATATCTTATCAGTTCATAAAGATTGAACAACAGAAGATTATTTAATAGATTAAATATCGGACAAAAAAAACACGATTTAAAAATTTAGAATTTAATAAGAATAGTATAGACAGAATGACAATTCTTGAAAATAATTTCTCAGTATTTAAATAAATTTTTTTATTTTAATGAATTTAAAATTTTACGTATATATAAAAATATTATTTATTTTTATATATTAGAATAAAATATTCTCGAAAAATAATGATATTAATCATGTGAATTCCATGAAAATGCTTATATAACCATTGATGTAAAACAATGCTATTTAGCCTATTGTTTTGTAAGCATAAGCATTGCTTAATATTATTAAAATATATAAAACTAAAAATTGCGAAATTAAATTAGAATTAATAGAAATGATAATTTTAGAGATTTTAGACCAATATTGTTCAATTGTCCAGAAAATAATTTCTGTTATTGAATATTATAGTAATTAAATAGTTATTGTTAGTATTGTTATAGTAGTTAAATAGTTATTGAATATTGTGTGTGAAGTAATTAAAACAATAATCAATATAGTATGCAATATTGCTAGAACCAAGAATGCAAATAGAGATGCGTGATATTTTTTTTTGATCTTATCACTATATACATATATATATATAATATAATTTGCATGATATCATGTCGTGAAAATTAATGATAATATGAATTAACAAACTATATAATTTTAATATTTTACATAAGATACATATGCCAATGCCAATTCGAATATCGCCAGTCATTTTTATTATTTTTTCTATTATGTCATTTGTTCTATTATGTTACATAACTTGTTCTTAGGTTCTTATTTTTTATTGTAATACATCATCCTTGTTGTCTTCGTTTCTGATACGATAATAGGTTTAATAGAATATAAAGTTCTAAGTTTCAAATTTTTAATTCATATTGCTGCTTGTTAATTCCTCAGCATTGTTCCATACTCATGTTTATCCGTTTTTTATAAAATATCTTATATATTTTTAAACGTATGTAAAAAGGACTCTTAATATTATGTTAAAATTTTTATTTATACTAGCAAAAATAAGAAACCGAAAATCATATATATAAATATTACATATGATAGACACAGAAAATCTTCGTTACTTAAGCATCATTAAGAGAATCGACCAATCCATTCAGGAGATGACCGACTTAATTTGACATATTTTGAAAGAGAATTTAAAAACAAATTGTGAATTACGAAATGTTATCTAAAGACACCATGGAAAAGTATAATTATTAGTGCCAAGTTTAATTTTTTACAAGATTATAAAAATTTACATAAATGTTTACATCAAATTAACAGTTGCTTGCAAAACAATAAATTAAACAACATTTTTAGATTCTATTGGATCTTTTATTGTTTGTTTATATTATTATTTATATTGTTTGTTGCTTAAAGTTTTTTTATTCGTCATATATCCAAATATTTGTTATATGATTACAAGGACTTCCATTAATTCGTAATTATTTAAATAATTTTAAATAATAAATAATAAATAAATATATATTTATTTATTATTTATTATTTAAAATTATTTAAATAATTTTAAATAATAAATAATAAATAAATATATATTTATAAAAATATATTTATTTAAATAATGGTTTAATAAATAATATTAAAATAAATAAATAAAATTGTATAAAATTTGAATATTCGCATTGAAATATAAAGTTCAAAATTCATGTTCAGAATCCGTGTGTTTATTATGAATTCTTGTTTTCTATTATTTGTTTACTCATTCTCTATTATCTTATTATTTCTAATANTTCATTGGCAATTAAATAAAAATATTAAAAATAAATCAAATTTTAAAAATAACAGAAATTTTCGATCGCATTATAAAATTTAAAAAATGTGAAAATACTCTTGTAAAAAATGTCAAAATTCAAACAATAATATTGAAAATCTTATTTACATAAAAATATTTACTGAATAGCATTGATATAAAGAAATCGAAAATCCATGATACCTATATAATTGTTTTGAAGTATAGTCGCAAATTTGTACAGATATTTTGCTTTTGATTCACGATGTCATCAAAAAATTCGAGAGACATTTTTAAAAAGTCAATTTTAAAGACTTTTTTAAACACAAATTTAGTATAGAAAAATTAAAACCTACTTATTACGTAATTAATTAGAATTTTTTTTAATTCAAGAGTAAAACTAAGTCTATGTATTCGATTTTTGGAATATATATTTTATATTATTTATTATTGAAATATAAATATAATATTTTATTTTAATATGGAAATTGAAATGTTGTATAAATGTTTATGAATTAAATTTAACTTTATTTAATGAAAAATAAAAAATATCTCAAATGCAAGAAAAAAAAGGCTTAAAATCGAATACGGTATAAAATTGAAATAAGAATTATTATATGAATAAGAATGTAGATTTGAATAAACGTGATTGAATATTTTTTTCGTATAGAAGAAGAATATGTTTAGAATGACTCAAAGCCATAAAGAGATAGAGTGAATGAATGTATGAATATAGGAGAAACGTACTTAAGACGATTTTAAGAAAATTTTATCAAAAAAAGTATTTATGAGCGAAAAATTATCAAAAACAATGTCCAAAAAATAAATAAATAAAACCACTAAAAACTAATACTTGTAAGGTTTTTTAAGATGTATTTTATCTAATGAAATATTTAATAATAATTTTAATAATATATATCATAAAAAATAATCTAAAAAATATAATCGACTTTTTTCCATTTCTATTTATTTTAATAACAAATAAATATATAAAGTACATTTATATTTATGAGAAATATTTATATTAATATTTATTATTCTTTTTTTTAAGTATGAACAAAATAAAGGCAATGTGACATGAAAAAGGATTTGAAAAGCAGTGAAAGTTATACATAAAGAATTAATAATTAACTGAGAATATGATATTCTGTTCAGATGATATTTAGCATTAAAAAAGAAAAATCTCAGTCAAGCAAAATTTCTAACCTAGGAATATGATATAAAAAATAAACACATATAAAAGCATAAACAGAAAAATAAAAAGCTTTAGAAGAAATATCTGAAGAAAACGATACAAATATTGAAATGTATCTTTAAAAGATTAATACAATTTCAATCAAACGAATTTAGATTGAATTCAATGGATTCATTATCTAAAATAGATTAATCCTTTGCGAAATTTATAATTATGATTATTATTGATATTTTTTGTTAAAAATAATTAATTTTTAGTTATTTTTGAATTTAAGAATGAAAATTAAAAAATAAAAAAGACAATAAAAAGAAACATCAATTAAAATTTGAAAATGTATAATTAAATTAAAAAAAAAAATTATAAAAGTAAGAATTCTAGTAAAATAAATATAATAATAATTATTATAAGTAATTATAAGTAATATTATAAGTAATTGTTAATATAAAAAAATATGGAGTATGAAAATTAATATTTATTTTAATGAAAATCTTCTTATATCCATTATTAATTGAAAAACCTTATTTAGTTATTATTGTACGAAAAATATTGTATAATAGAGAATATTTACTATAGTTATAGTCCAATCGATAGTTAAGATTTTATTATGTTTACAGAATTCACAAATTTTTATATAAACCAAAAAAAGAATTCCAAAAAAATAAAAATAATTAAACTATATTTATATATAGATATATATATATTATAGATAAAATTTATTACACTTTGAAATGTTAAATTTCGAAACATTGATTTTTTTCGAAAATTGATTTTACTCAGAAAATCATTACACGGAAATTATTTATTTGATCTCAAACGAAAAATAGTTATAAAAGAAGAAAATTAATTTTTATTTGTTGAAATAATATTTATAGTAATATTAGATTAAATATCTTAATTTTTTATACACTTTTAAATATATTTTTTTAATTTTTTATTTTTATTTTATTTATTATTATATTGATAATATATTGAATATTTGATAATATATAATACTTGAATTATATAATTTTTTATTTATATTAATCTTTTAAAATAATATATATAATAATTAATAATTAATTTTTATATATATAATAATATAATATAATAATTATATAAATAAATAAATTAAATATTTTAAATGATAATTTTTTTAATCTTTTCAAATAGTTAATTGAGGAACAAAATTATTATTACATAAGAAAATTTTCACATAAAACAAATAAATAAATATTCAATTTTGTGTACAATGTTTAAAACAAAATGGAATAAAACGAAATAAAATGAAATAAAATGAATAAAATTTATAAATCATTTTCATATAAAATTAAAAAAAAATATTAATTAAATTTTTTTCTTTTTAGCAAAACTAAAAAAGTCAAATTTCACGTGTTTTTAACGATTAAGTAAATTGTTCAATATAATTGATTTCATAATTTGTATTTTAATTTATTTCGAATTACAACACTTTTTTTTCTAAAATTATAAATATCTCATAAAATAAAATAGTACATTTTATTGTTAATTATCTTTTACTTTTTAATAATAATTTTTTAACATATTTTTATGTTAAATTTATTATATTTCTTATTATATTATATATTTACGTTTGAAAATATTATGCGCTTTTTTTTTATGATTACACGTATTATGATTTCATATTCAATCATTATAATATTTCATTCTATAGAAGAAAATAAGAAAATATAGAAGAAAATAAACACTTTTTATATGTTTACATACACAGTTATTAATATTCTAATAGAAATATATAATATCTATATAATATTTGTTCATATAATAACATTTTCATAACAAATAATGAATATTCTATTGTAATTATACATATTTAATTTCAAAATGATTTGTAAAGCCTTAAAATATTTATCGATCAATTATAATCTGAACATTTTAATGTCACTATAGAAATCAATTTTATTCTTCTAATCATCAGCAGTCTCAATTTCAATTATAAAATAATAAATCTAATTATAAAATAAAATAACATTCATCCACATCAAAAATCTCACAAATATCTTCTATAAATTATTGTATTAGAAAAATACAAACATAAAAAAACATACGGCAAAATTTTTCCACTTTTTCTTTCACTATTTATTCTTCCATGTAATACAAGACACGCGATTGAAGGATCGTAGCTCCTATGATTTTTCACAATATCTCACCGAAATGATACGAATAATTAAGCCAGATCGATTTATCGCTGAGACGTGGCGAAGCGGCCACAAAACGTCCGCGCGATATCGAAAAATTGATTACCGCTATCAGGGAACACATGCACAGACGGAACGATTTTAATTACCTTCGAACCGTTCGAGGGCTGACGAACGATTCCGGATAACGGAGCACGCGAGATCGAATAAAATTTCTCGAATCGCATAAAGGAACCAGAGGACGTCATGGATGAAATAACGAGATTTCAAACAGAAAATCACCTGATCAAAGGAAATGTTAACATTATAATATTCGATATTACAGTAATGATGGATTTTTAGAAATCTTCGCTGATTGTGAATCGTACTGATCCGATTTTCCAACGATTTTATATTCGTATTATGTTGCGAAATAAATATTGAAAAATTATGATTGTAAAGAGATTGTAAGAGATATATAACAAAACGTTATTAATAATTGTGATGAATCCAGATAATATTTTTTTTTTTATTCTATTTGATATATTAATTGATTTTAAATGTATCTAACTAGGAGCTTATCTTTATGTATTCTTTTATATATTCATATTTTTTTTTATTTTGTCTTCTTTTAATGTAGTAATATGAGGAAAAAAGATTAAATATTTAGAAGGAAATTATTAATTTAGCTTTTTCGAAAATAGTTTATATATTTTTTGACATTATATCGACATGAAATTTATTAAAATTTGAATAAATAGATTACAATGGCATGTCCAATTTTGAAAATTAAATTCAACCTATCTTTTTTTCAAATATTGTAATCTATATTACTATAATATATTATAATATAGAAAAAGTTCAGAGAAAAAATTTTGGACAAAATAAATATAAAAAAAATATAATTTTTTCAATGTAATATTTTATATTTGATAATTATATTTAATCATGTTTCTTTTCTATATAAAGAAATAGCAAATATAATTTATTATAAAATATATTATTAAATAAATTTATTTATTAAATATGAATAACAAAAAAAAAATAATAATAACAAAAAATATAATAATTATTTATTTTATAATAAAACAAATTTTATATTAAATTCCAATAAAAAACGATAATTCGATATTTCACATAAGATTATCGATAAAATTTCACGAATTTTCTTGCAAATTTACCACGCTTGAGCGATGATCTTTTTTTTGTTGTACGTTCAAAGAAAAACGATGTCCGGCTTCGTACTTTTCAACGTGGAAACTTGGTCGGGTAGTGTGACGCGACGAGAAATTATGCGAACGTGAGTCGAAACTGGAATCATTGCTACAGATTTATGTAGTTGAAGGGAAGATATATCTTTGCTGAAGCGAATTTCTTTAGCGAAGCTTGAGCCAGTCAACGATAAAATTGACGTAACTGATCGAAGACAGACAAAAGAAGAATCTACGTGTAATCTTCTATTCGAAAAGTTCTTCTAAAAGAGATTCGTAGAAAATTTCGCATATCAAATTGAAAAGATATATAATGTAATATTATAATAAAATAAATAAAAATGAAAGAATTCAATATTAAAATTGAAAAATTTGTATTTTTATAAAATTTGTATTTTTCAATTTTAAGAATATTTAAGAATTTTAAATATTTAAAATTATTATTATAATTTTATTATACACGAAAAATCAAATAATCGAAAAATCGTGAAAATTTCACGATCTGAAAATTGCATGACAACTTAATATTCAAATTTAAAAATTAATTTAAAAGTTAAAAAATTTATTTCATTTAAATTTTTATGTAACGTAATATTTTCATTTATTTTCATTTTAAATTATCTTGTAATTAATTGTTATTTATATCAATTTATATAATTTGTCTGTTGTTTTTTACTTTTACTGCAAATTAACTCATACTTATTTGCCTATTAAAAATCAACTATGAGTTATTTCGTACTTAACAATGTTTTGTTTATAGTCTTCTACTAATTTTTTAGTATACATAATATTATATATAATTTAATAGTATATATATATCAAAAGAAATAAGTTGTAGTAGTCTGTAAAAAGTTTATATTAACATCAAAAAATAAAAAGTATTAAATATGAAAAAATATATATAAAAATATATATAAAATATATAACTTAAAAAAATAACTTAAACACTCTAATAATATTTGATTTTTGATATTTGATATTTGTTTATAAATTAAAAAATATATTTTCTTTATTTAGTTCTAATTTAATGATTATAAATAATATTTAAANNNAAAAAAAATAAACAAAAAATTTTTTAAATTATCTATTTTTTTTATTTCATATATTATATACAATCGTAATAATTTTTTTTTTTTAGAAAAATTATATATTAAGGAGATTAATCATTTAAATATAAATTATTAATTTTTCAAGTAGATCATTTTCAATATTCATTTAAATATAAATTCATATAAATTCATTTAAATATAAATATAAAAATTCTCCAATATTACAAAATAAAGAAACTTCAAAATGTAGTAATGATTAATCAATTAATTTTTTTTCAATTAATCAATCAATTAATCAATAATTTTTTGTAATCTTTAAAGCAATGAATAAATTAAATATATTTCACTTATTTTATAATTATTTTATATTATAATTTATCAAAATGATCAATATCTAAAAAAAATATTTCAGAATTTTAATAAATTAAATTTAATAAATTTATTTTTTTTATTTTCTTTCTTTCGAATTTTTAGAAAAGAAAAATTTATAAAAGGAATACGAATGAATTAAATGTATTTCATTTATTTTATTTTATATAATAGATTATCAAAGTTTCTTTAATATTTAGGAAGATGAAATTTTGAAATTATAATAATATAATTATTCGATTTTCTTTTTATAATTTTTTAAAAAAATAATAAAAAAATAAATAAGTGAAATATTATTTTACTTTAATAAAAAAATATATGCAATACATGTAATATATAATATTTTGTATATATTTTTACATAATATATAATATATAGAATATTTTATTTTGAAATAATATC
>NW_006263363.1:395452-400741 GCF_000469605.1 Apis dorsata
TGAGTAATAAATTTTCGAAATTTTTTAAGAGGTTTTAACTCTTTTTTATTGTATAAGTTTTATCAAATCTCTATACATTTTATGTTTTATAATTCATACTTAATCCTTTTTTTATGCTCTTTTATATATATTTACTTTTACTCATTCTTTACTTTTCCTTACAAGAAATTCCAGATAAATATTATACCATAACCAGCGTGATCTTAATTTATATAAATCTTGATTTATCTTAAATATTCAGCAGAAAATTCAATCTCGAAACAGCAATTATTAATAATTTTTTAATTATTAATTATATTAATAATAAAATTATATAATAATAAAAAAATATTATTAATAAGAAAAAGAATAAACTTTAAAAAATATTTATTTAATTATAATATTAAATAAATTAAATTCAAAAAAAAAAAATCTTAATATAAATATTTAAAAAATTATTAAAATAAATTTTTTGTGACATTTCTATTCATTTAAAAAGTTTTTAAAATTTAAAAAAATTTTTTTTAATTTTATGAAATTTATTTAATTTCTATTTTCTTTAGCGGATTTTTCTTTTAGGAAATAAAAATTCATTCAGAAATTTATATAATGAAAGTAATAATTCAAATTTAAAAAAAAAAGAATAATCAAATATTACTTTCTAAATTAAAAAAGTTTCTGAAATGAACTATTGTGTTTAACAACTGATTAATCTTGAAATTTTTGTGATATTCACCTCATATTTAATAAAACGATATACTTAACATATACTATACATGTTAAATAAATATCATGAAATTCATAAAATTGTTTGTATTCTGAAGCATAAAAATAAATTTTATATCTATTATACTTTATATAATTTTATATCTATATACTTTTATGTGCTATCAATCTTGAGTTATTATTTTTTATTTTAATAATAATATTTTATTAAATAAACAATTTTTATATAATTTCTTTTATAAATTATTTATATTCTTTTAAATAATCATTCTACTTTAATTATTTAAAATTTTAAGTTTTATAAAATTTTTAAAAATTGCTAAAATTTGTTACATGTTACATTATGATTGATAAATAATTAAATAAAATATTATATAATATAAATATAATTAGCAATATATAGATTAATGTAAAATTTTATATATTTAAACATTGAAAAAAGTTATTACAAAAATTCAGAACATATTATAGTAAAAAATATTAGATTATAGATTAAATTATAAAGATGGATCACAAAACTCATAAAAAATGAAAAAGAAGAAGAAATTTTTCTTATTAAAAACTTGATTAACTCATTATATTAAAAAAACTATATGAAATTTATTGCAGAACAATGAAGTTTATAAAACATGTAAGAATTCTTTTTAAGAAAAAAAATTTGAGAAACCGATTAAACAGAATAATTTCTTAAAAAATCTTTCACTTTAAAAAATAATTTTGTATTATATAAAATGAATATTGACACGATTAAACGGAAAATGAATGTTTTATTTCAGAATAATCTTAGATCACGAATTTTAATTTAAAACATCTCGTCCATAAATTATCATGATGGAATCCTTATCGAAGCTTAAAGTAGCACATCGTTAAAAGTTTCATTCTATATATATAATATGAAACGACGAGCTATTATTGTGTGATACATAATTGAACGATCTTTGCATGCGATTAAACTAATAAAATATTTCGCGCGTGAACAAATATAGTCTGTCGCATAATTATAGAATGATTACTAGTATGAGTCGGTGACAATATAATTATTGCGTATAATTTGTTGCTTTCGTGCGAAAAGAGTTAACCTTAAATTATTTCAATGATGATATTATATATTTATATTCTATAATATTATATATTCTATAATATATAGTATTATTCTATATATAATATTTTTCTATACAGTATTATTATATAATAATTAAATAATTCTATATAGTATTATGTATAATAGTATATAATACTATTATTATATAATAAATAAATATTTATTTAAACATTACTGAAGATGAAATATAAATTATTTCTTAATTATTTTATATCTTAATTTTTTATTTATTTAAATTTTATTATTTCAAGCATATTTTATTATTATTTTTAGTTATCATTATATGCATTTATTGTATTTACATGCACAAGAGCGTGATTTACAATAATTATAATTTTAAGATAAAACAAGGTAATTATATAATTTTGGTATAATTTTCGACCAATTTCAAATAATATATATAACCTATAAATTAACTTAATGCGCTTATTTGGCATTGAATGTCTTTGGAATAATTTTTTGTCCAAGTAACATTAAAAATTTTAAAATTCTTTCAAGATCGAGATTATAATTAATAATCAATATCTAATTAATAATATATAATTATTAATAATATTTAATAGGCTTAATAAATAATCCCTCAATTATAGCATTTGCAATAATTAAATTAAATCAATTTTATTAAAATTAAAAATTTAATTACAATTATATATATTGATAATAAGATTTATTGTCAACTACAAAATTTATAATGCAAATATATATTGATATATTGATGTAATAATATTTGATTTATTGTAATACAAATTTAAGTAAATTACATTTACAATTACAATTACAGAATATAATACATAAGAGTACTTTATAATATATTCTATATATTTCTATATAATAGGTTATTTACATTTGTCTACAAATAACTTATACATAATACTTTCTTGACTCTATCTTATTTTATAGATACAAAAATCGATTTCACTTATTTAACCACAATTGGGCTATAATATTTATCTGATTACTACTATCTTGCTTGCCATGATTGGCCTGTATTACTTGAGAAGTCAAAAATAGAAAAAATTTGAAATAATCTTGATAATTTTTACTTTTTATCTGAAACATAATCTTTTGTAAACATTCTATATTGCAATTTGTAATTTATTCATAATTAATCATAATCAAATTTATTATCAAATGTGTATATAAGATCATAACAATAATAATGTATTACATTACAATTAGATTTCTATTTCAATAAAGATTAGAATTAATTCTGTATCAAAAAATCAAAAAATATATACTTTTATAAATTTAATAATTAAAAATATGATCAACATTTGATTCTTATTATAATATAATTTTGATATCATTTTTTAAGCCTCTTCGAATTAATTTATTATTTATATTAAAAAATAATTATATTAAAAAATATTTTATTTCATCATTATTATAAATTTCATTTTATTATTATTATATATATTATTATTATTATTATATATTATAATTCTATAAATATATTTTGTTTTATACGTATTGTATTATATATGAAAATCATATTATTGAAACATTTTAATTTGTTTTTATAAAACTGTGTCTATATTTTTTATTTTCTATTTCAATTAATTGGTGTTTTTTTATTTTTGGGATATATGATAATTATTATTATTATTTCTATTTGCGTTTTATGAGATTCTCTAATGAAGATAAAAAAAAAAGGCTGAAATATTTTTAAATTATTTCTTTAATAATTGAAAGGTGATGTATATTCTATAGACTTTCTTCATATGTGTATGTATGTATGGATGAGCAAAAATTGTTGCATTATCCAGCGGGAGATAATGTCTTTTAGCTGCGTGACGAAAGTTAATCGAGCAACCGCTATAGCTGAAATAAAAGGTCATTAAATGACAAAGCGATTGACAAAGAAAAATGAACACAATGAACTTCCTTTTATTACCCCTCATGCGAAATCATTATCCATGAAGGAACACCACTATGTCTTATTTTCTTTCTCTCTGTTCTCGCCAACAGATACATAGCAACTTTTACTTGATTTCGATAATTTTTTAATTACTTATTAAAACACTTATTTTCTGAAATTTTCTACTGTTGCTCCATTCTTCTTTGTTATTTCTATAACTAATCTTCTTCTTTCTTTACTTATTTCAATTTTCTATCGTTTTTCTTTTTTTATAGTTTCTTCTAGTTATTTATTCTTTCTTTCACTCTCATTTTTTCTTCTTTTTTTATATTTCTTTCACTTTTCCTTTTTGATAATTCTTTTTTCTTTTGATATTCTTGTTCGTTCTTTTTTTATTTCTTTTTATATTGATTTCAATTTTTTGTTTTTCTCTATTTTTGAAATACATATATTGTTGTAAAATATCAATAAAATTTATATAAATTATAATTTATTTTATTAAAAATAATTTCTTTATAGATTTTTATATGAAAACTTTTAGCGATTGTATCAAATAAATACATAACTTTATTCTAATTTCTTATTATTTTTCATTCTTTTGTCTTATATTTTTTTTATCCATTTTTTGTTTGCTTCATTATTCAGTTTTTTTTTTATTTTATATAATATTCTATATTTTTATAATTTTCTTTTTCCTATCTATTTTTTTATTCATAAATTTTCTGTTTACTTCATTGTGTTATTCATAGTACATTTTTTTTTTCTATTTTACTAATTTTCGGTCTTCGGATTATCATTTTTATGTTTCCATTATTCTATTATCTTTTTTTTCTTCATTTCTCTTTTTTTTTATGTTTCTGTTTTCAACATATTACTTTCATTCACGTATCTTTATTTTCTATTATTTTATAATAAATTTATGAGTTTTAAACAAATTTACATTAACATAACATAGTTTCTCAAAAATTTTTTTTTCCCTTTCCTTCCTCTTCTTTATTACAAAATCATTTATTTTTTGATTATATGCATATTTTGCAATTCTTCAATGTTAAAAACATTAAAAGTTTGAAAATCATGAAGCAGTTTTTATATCTATAGATGTAAAAATTTAATAGAAAAATAATAAATTTTCTCTCTGTTTTCTAGTTTCTTCTTTTTTTTTTTCGTATATACAAAAATATCCACTGATGATGCGTCCATAAATGAGATATATATATAGTATGTATAATGGTTACATAGAATGGTTAGATAGAGTTTATTAGAATTATTTCGACAATAAAATATTCAGTGAAAACGATACATACTAAATTCGATATATCAATAAAATTTATCATCAATACATCATAAAATGCACAATAATATGTAATAACGAAAATATATGTTTATATATTTAATATATGTTTATATATTTAAATATATGTAAATAACGAATAGAATATGTTTATATTTTTTTATTTAATATATTTATAAATGAATTTGTCTTTTTCTTAGTAATAAGGTATTAAATTCTCATAGTTTGTGGATTAAATATTTTCGAAATTCAATATTTCTATTATATTATTATTGATTTAAAGAATATAATATAAAAAATATATAATTAAATATATATATATATTACATATAT
>NW_006263363.1:401092-407122 GCF_000469605.1 Apis dorsata
TATTGATTTTTATTATTTATATTATTTATTAATTAATATCAATATTTTAACAATTTATAATGAAAAGATTTTTTTAAAATAATTAAACAATATAATTTGTATTTTAAGTTATATTAAAAACTTTGAGAGTAAATAATTCAAAAATTATTGAATATTTATCCCTTTACTGAAGGAAATTATCATAAAAAAAATATAATAGATAGTTAGCTTGACAGAGAAAAATTATGAGTTTTATCTATCATAAAAAATATAATGAATAAAAGTATAATAATTTCTTAAGAAAAATAATTAAAACTTTTTTTTTGCTAAATTGAATATTTTATACAATTTTATTTTATTTCTTTTTATTTTTTATAACAAAAAATCAAAACAAAAATAAGACTAAAAATAAATTCCTCAATGAAATATTCTATTAAGATTTCAATGAAATAATTTATTACAAAATTATAAAATGATAATAATATATAATATTTCCAAAAGGATAATTAAAGAATAAAAAAAGATAAATAAAAGAAAAAGGAATCTAAATTTTTAAGTTTTTGTTTAAAGAATTAAATGAAATTAGATAAATAAGATATTTATTACAATATTTCCAACATGAAACTGATTTTATTTATGTCCTTTTATGAAGAATTTCAATAAAATTTAATTTCACCATGAATTTCCAACATGATATGTAGCTCTCGAAATATTTTATAAATATAATTCGTTGATTTCATCTCGGGTACATGATTTCATATATTATAATGATTCATATATTATAATGATTTTCAATAATAATTGTATATATCGATGCACTTTTTTTCTTTATATCATGTTTATGTTTATGTTTAGTTATAAAAATTGAAATTATAATAGTAATAAATAGTTATGAAAATCCATTATAGAAAATATATTATAATTTTATTAACATATTATAGAACTGATTTGAATTTATACTTTTCTTTAATATTATTTTTATTTTTTCATAAAATTTATGCATGACATAATTAAAAAATTTCAATCGAGAAGTAATATTATACATTTTTATCGTTTTATCTAAATTTATTTAAAAATTTTATAACAGTACTGTAGTAATATATTGTTAATACAAATTATATATCTTTTTTGAAAAATGAAAATTTCATAAAATTATAAAAAAATTTTAACCGATTTAAATCAGTTAAATATAAATTATTACTAATATATTATTAAATATTCTTCATATTTTCACATTCACTGTGAATTTGAGACAATTTTTCGAAATATTCCATTTAATCAATAGTTTCCACTTTCTTAATATTTATTTATAAAACATCTATCTATAAAACAAAAATTTTTGAAATAAAAATTACATTTTTTCAGAACAAAAATATTTAGCTAAAATACCTAAATTTCTATAAAATAAAATTTTTCATGTCTTATTGTAATTTCAATATCGTCCTGATCAAAGTGTGGAAATGAATTTTGGAAAAGAAATTGTAATTTTCATCTGGAAATAGAGAATCATAGAATTTTCACAAATAATTTCAAGAAATTCATTTTCTTACATATTATCTTAGAAGCTATTCAATGTTATTATTATATTATAAGTTAGTTATTTCATCATTTTATTTTTCTTTTAAATTTCTTTTACATTTATTTTTTCATTACTTATTTTATATAGGGAAATTGAAAATTATTATTATTTGCTATATCTTTCTAAAATTTAATTATAAATATTAATAATTTATAATGTCTTATTCAATTTTTGTTACTAAAAATTTGAAATTTTCCTCAAATTAGCATATACATTTTAATTTCATAATATATATATTTAAAAAAATATGTTTTTCTTTTTCCTTGTAGTAAAATAATAAATTAATTTATATTTACTTTTACAATTCTATTATGTTATAGTAAACATAAAATCATCTATCAAAAATCTAGAAATTTAATTATGTTCACAAAATATGCAATAAATATAAAGATATATATTTTTTATAACAGTTTTTCAATTTTATTGAATATTTTTTTTAAATTAAGAGAAAAAATTCGTGTTAATTAGTATCTCGTTAATTATATGAATAAATATCGTGTATTAAATCATAAATTTTAAATTCATAGTTTGAATTTATTTAAAAAATCGCTTTGATTATTTTGCAGAAAATTTTAATTCGAAAATTCTAATAATCATTTTTTTGCGATTTTTTAATTGCGATTTATCAAATATTTTATTTTACGAAATATTTTTTATCTTTTATTTATTTAGAAATAAAAAACAATAAAAATATATTTGAATTTCATGCCTCCAAGAAAAATGATCAGAAAATTTTTTTCTCCGAATATAATCTCGAAATTATTACAATTCGATTTTTGTTTCCGTAGTTAAATATTTTCTATAGTAAAAAAGATGAATAATGATTGGCTACGATAAATCGGTAGCAAAGCGTCGATTAAATTTGTAATAAACCTTTTTATCGCTAACACATCCTGAATTTATCATACAATATCGTAATAGATCATATCATAAATTTTTTTCTGAATCCTATCATTTTATCGATTGATTTTTTGTCGAAATAAGATTGTTCATATATGATGAAAAATTCATTGTATTATTAAATCAATTGTATTATTAATAATATTTAAAAATAAAAATTTAAAAATGAATTATAATCATGAAATGCAATAGTCTGCAATGCAATTTTGCAATAGTATAGAAATGCAATAATATATTTTGAAAATAAGCATTTATTATAAATTTTAATTAAATACATGAATTTTTTATTCATAATTGATAAATTAAGCAAAAGTTATTATGGTAAAAAAAAAAGTTAATATTTCAAAAATAAATTTTAAAAATGTGAATTTTATATGTTATTAAGAAACTATATTCATAATATTATGTATTGTGAAAATATAGAAAAATAAAAATAAAAATTATTAAGAATTGTGAATTTAAAAAATTAACAATAATCATTAAAAATAAATGATGAACAATATTTTGTTCAAAAATTTTTCAAAATCTTATATAAGCATGTGTAATGTAATAAATAACTCAATAATTAATGAACATGTGAGATGATTTCAACTTTCGTATCTTTTCAAGTTTAAAAAAGATCCTGTACAAAAAATTCTAAAAAATTTCATTTACTTTTAAATATTTATTTTTAAATCATATATGAGCATCTAAAATAGACTTTTTATATAATTCATTTTCGTTTTACAATAAAAAAAATATCAAACTAAATTTATTTAGTTTCAAAGAATACATAATTTAATAAATAATTAATAAATAATTTATAATAATTTAATAATTTAATAAATAAATAATTTCTTTATAAAAGCATAGAAGAATTAGAAAGAATAGAATAGAAAAGAATAGAATATAAAGATCAGCTCTGTCTTTTTAAAGAATAATATAGATATTTTTTTTATTTAAATTCTGAATTCTTTAAGACGAATAATGATCTATTGTTAAATATATCAAGAATAATATTATTCAAAATCATTATTTTATTATTTTATTATATCATCATATGAATTGTATAACATTTAATCATATTACAAAATTGAAATTAATATATTAATATATAGTGTACTAAAAAATTAAAATGTAAATATATTAGTATATGCATATCAAAATATAATAGTATATTAAAAAATTTATTAAATATAATTTACATATGCAATTATCAATTATAGAGCTATACATTCTATACTATATCCAAATATTTTGATTTATTTAAATATTTTAATGTTCGATGAATATTTCCTTCAATTCCCCAATGATTAATTTTGCTACTGCACATGTCATTTCCATTCGAATTTAATTACATTTTCATACGCGTTTGGAAACATGTCTTAAAAACCCTTTAATATTACAATTTTATGTATTCGTAATGAAATTGTATTAAGATGTTGTACACATTGTATCGAATAGGCTTTCTATCACAGGCGTCTTACGATGATATCACGAAAATATGAGTTAACTATGAGCGTACACTGTCTTGCTAGGACTAACCTTCCTTCCTTCCGAAACTTGATTCACCAAGAAAACTTAGGAAATAAGCACGGAATACTATACTAATCTGTTTTAAAATATATAATGAAATATTTAAATAATCAAATATCATATTCGTTTAAAATTCTTTTAAGAAATTATTACACATTTTTTTAATTTTTGTGATTAAAAGAAAGCTAAAGTGTTTAACATATATATTATATCATCATAAATATTGGATAGTTATTTTTTTTGCAATTTTTATCAAATAATATAATAATATTATAATATCAATAATATGTATCAAATAATGAAAAAAATTTTATTATTTTTCATAGAAAAATGATTATTTTTATTTTGATTTATAAATATTAAAAATTTATAAATATCAAATTTATAAATATCAAATTTATCAAGTCACGATTTCGAGAAAACATTCTTCAATATATTCTTTTTATATTTTTAATTGTGGAAATGATTAGAAGCTAAAACAAATAACTTAAAAGTTGATATACAAAAATATCAGTTGAAGCTTGTTTGATAATATTGGAATTAAATATAAATAATAATAAATATTATCATAAAAACAAAAAGAAGAACTATAATTCCTATAACTTTGACTTTAACATATGTCAAAGATAGTCTCCTAATCCTAACAAGGTTTTATTTATTTTTCTTATTTTTTAAAAATTTATTAACAAAAATATATTATCACTGTTACATTACATTGTGCTTATACGTAAATATAGCTGCAATCATGGACATAATTAATAGTTTATTTCTTTTTATTTCAAAAAATCACTGTATGCGTTGTTTCTTTGTTTGTAAAAATATCAATTCAGATAAAAATGAAAAAAATCCAATTTTCAAATATTAAATAATATTTTCTTTAAAATTTCATTATTCGTATATGAAATAAATATATTGAATTAGGCTAAATTTTATATATTTTTTTTTTATCTAATGAACAAAATCTATTCAATAAATAATTAATTCAATATATTAATATTTTATTTTTAATCATTCTGCATTATATTTTTTATATTTATTTTAGTGCATCAGAATGTATATGTAATTTTTATTACTATTACTTAAAAATTTTGTTTTCTTATAAATCTTTATTAAAAATTTTTTAAGAAATAATGAATGACAATTAAAACTTTCAAAAAGTTATTCAGAAGAATATTTTTGACAATTTCAATATTTTAATATTTATTTTTATTTATATATTGATTATATTATATATATATATTATATATATATATATAATATAATATAATATTATATATATATTATATATATATTGATTAAATTATAAGCAATTTAAGTTTTATTATTATATTAGATAAAGCAAAGCGGAAATGTAATGACAGTATAACAAAGATAGATTATTTTAATTTTATGTGCATCTCACTTTGTTAATATAAACTTCAATTTCTTATAATAAATAATTCAACCGATAGTTTTATACTAATTTTTGCATTTGATCTCTAAAATCGAATAAATATATTAACTTCTATATGTATATATATGTATAATAATTTAATATATGTATATATTACAGAATTTAAAGAAAAAAAAATTTTCAGGAGAATATGAATTTTATTTATTTATGTTTTTGATAACTCTTTTAGAAATATTCTCTAATTAAACATTGTAAATATATTTCATAACTTTAAATTTCAACAATCATTTATGTAGAATAGTATTCTACATTTTATATTATAAATGATTTTTTATTTTTTATCTTAAAGGAAATGATAAAACTTATAATATATATATATAATAGTTATGGAACTTATATCCAGTTATTTTATGCCCAAATCCTGGTTATTATCTATAATATTTTCTAATTATGTTTTAAAATAATAATTTTATTTATATATTTAAAAAGTCAATATATTTTTATATTTTTATAGATTAAATTTATTAATATGAAACAATTCTTCAAATTTTATTTAAATAATTTATTTTACAAAAATAAAATATAGATCAATACAAATTAATTTTATAATCTTTTAAGATATTTTATAAATTTAATTGTGCAATATACTACATTTAATATAAAT
>NW_006263363.1:407847-408945 GCF_000469605.1 Apis dorsata
ATTAATATAATAAATACAACAGTTAAATTATTTATTATAAATTTACATATTTTATATATATTTGACAAAAAAATTTTATATACATTTATCAAAAAATTCAGCAAAATATTGAAAATATATAGACTAAATAATTGTAATGTTATTTAATTAAGATCAATTGTTACAGAAATGAATTTCCTAAAATTAGAAATCATTATTTAAAAATTTTATAGTAAATATTTAAAAATTTATATAATCATATCTAATTTATATCTAATTTATATAATCTATCTAATTTATATAATCATGAATCTGAAAATTTTTTTATTTTAAGAATATTTTTAAAATGATAAAACATAATTAAATATTTTATTGTCATAACAAATATAATATTCTATAAAATATTTAGAAGCAATTTCGAAAAACATACAAATGATTATCTCAATTATCTTAAAACATATAGTACTCTTTCGAATGTTCAATAATTTAGTTGCAACATGTTTAATTAATTACCGCAATTATCTTAAAATTTATAGGATTTTCTGTGAAATACTCAACAACAATTTAATTGGAACATGAATAACTAATAATTTTAATTATCTTATATTTTACATGAAAATTTTCAAAATAATAATTTTAACGTGGAATAATTTCAAAATTACATAATAATTAGCTAAAATAATTAAAATTAATATGTATTTCTACTTTTGAATAAACATCAATAATAATAAATGTGAAATAAAATAAAATCTGTTATGTTTTGTTTTGATTTAGAATTTCCTTGTTAATTAAATCTTCTATAATTTGTTGAAAAAGATTCATTCAAATAGTTTTTTCAGACTATTATAATTACATATATATTTGAACATACAATATAAATACATAACAACATACATACATACAAAATAGCAATATTTGTAATATTATAATTTATCAAAATTCCGTTCTAAATTATAAGACAATCTCTTAGATATTATTATTAGATTATTAATTATTTACTCTGAATGTAATAGAAATCAAATTATTATTTTAATTATAATTAAATTTTTTTTATTTTTATTTTATTTTATTTTAAATTTTTATTTTTATAATTAAAATTGAAATAATATAAAAAAACAT
>NW_006263363.1:410120-411455 GCF_000469605.1 Apis dorsata
TTTCAATAATTATTTATTTTCTTACTTTTAGAAGAATTTATTTTCTTACTTTTACTTTCATTTATCAATAAAAAGTTAATAATTTATTAATTTTCAATTTAAAAAATTGTTTAACTTTTAAAATTGTGTAATTTTTAAATAAAAAATTCTCAAGCATTTTAGATATTTGCATATAGAGTATATAATATAATCATTTAATATGTATGCATAGGATACAATGGAATTATAATAATTATAAAGATACATGAGCTCATGCGAATTCTGTCATCCTCTTATTACATTTTGCAAACTATTTGCATATCGTTTCAATACCAGTTTTATAAATTTCAAATGCATTCACCATTTCAAGAATATTCATTGAGATATCATATTTTTGATGCTCGATTATGGAAAATTATTGTCAAATGCGAAAAATGCTGATATTATCCATGATTCACATATGACAACTAACGTTATTTGTCCATAATATCATCGAATGGAAAAATGAAATTCATTTTGACATGCAGATCTCGAATCAGATATCTGTTCGCAAAATTCCTAAATGATTCAATTCTCATTTGTCTTTCAAATCTAAATTTATTTTCACATTACTGCATTTCATATTGTTACAAACGATTAATTAATATGATTTTATATTTAAATAACATCAAAATCACAACAAAATCATCTCAATTGCAAAAAAATTTTTTTTAAACTTTTTTTCAAACTTTTTTTTCAAACTTTTTATATGAATAGAATTATTTTTAATAATTATCATGATTAATAATTATATTATGGAAGATCAAAAATATGAACAATTTTATAATTATTTTTTTTTTATGAATCATTTTATACATAAAATGATAATAGATATCAAATATTAATTTAAATTAATTAATTAATTTACAAAATATTTTAATTTGAATTTTATAAAATTTATTATATATATTAATGTATTACATAAAAGGCAAAGAATATACATTCGTCTTTTCATATTTTCCTTGTTTTTTATACATTAGGTTTTGTAAATTAAAATATCTCGAGAATTAATTTTTATTTTATAAACTTTTATTTAACTATTTTTGTTTACAGAAATAGAATAACAAAAGAGATTAACTTATGTAAAAAAAGTATGCATTTTTATTTAAAAGAAAATGAAACTACTGATTGCAATACATATATGATGCTAAACATGTAATGAACCACTTATATTTTTTTTTTAATATTTTTCTATAATTATAATTGTAAGGAAATTATGATTAAATAAATGATTAATAAAATGATTAAATGATGAAATAATGATTAATAAAAAACATTTTTATCTATTATATATATATATATATATATATATATATA
>NW_006263363.1:412253-416169 GCF_000469605.1 Apis dorsata
AAGTAAGATATTATTTAAACATTAATATGAACAATATGTAACTTTGTGAATAGAAGTAACAGTAGTAACAGTAATAACAATAAAACATTGAATATCTGAAGAGTTAGAAATATTTAAAATATCATAATCTTTTTGGATAAATAATTGAAAAGAAATTTGTAAATATATTAGGAAATAATTAAAACATAAGCTTAATTGTAATATATTAAAATAAAATAAAAAATAATTATTTTTAGATACTATTTCAGGATATAGAATATAAATAACATGTTTAAATATGTTAGTTTAAATGCATATTCATACTATTTAAATAATTGATTATGTAAATAATCGAAATTTAAGAAATCGATATATTGTATATATTGTATATTGTATATATCATTATATTGTATCATTGCTCTTTGAAAATTTTTATTCTTTCAATTCTTTCAATCGTTTATATATATAATAAATTAATATTGACATTACAAGAATACAAGAATACTTCAAAATATTCTTTTACATATTAAAGAAAAATATAAAATATATAAAAAATCTCGACAAGATCTATATTGGATAAGCATTGCATATGTAAATCGTACAACGTATGCAACAATGGTTCAGAAGAAAATAACAAACCTGTATAAAAAGATCAATACTTTTATAGAACGTAACGTAGAGACGTAAAGCAATGAAAGAAGAATGGTAGAAAGAAAAATCAAGAAAAATAAGGAATATGAAATGATATACGATCCTTGTGTGCCTGTAATGTTCTCGCAAAACAAAGATCCATCTTCGAGTTAAGAAAAAAAAAAAAGAAAGGTACAATTGATCGATGTGCAATTCATTTTAAATCAAATAATAAAGTAATTGAGTAACAGATTTTAATCGAATAAGATTTTAAAATTAATTTTCTACTAAATTTAAAAGAAACAAAGAAATATGAAAATATCGAAAATATAAGAATTGAGAATATGTGTGTATTTGAGAAAAATAAAATATTTCCATTTTATAGATGGAAATCCTTCGATAAATTACATCAGAAATTATTAATATCAAGTTTTTGGTTTAAGGAGTAACAATAAACCAAACTTAACTTTTCACGAGTCCTGAAAAATATTTTCTAATGATCTTTACTAATGTAAAAGTTTATATAGGATTTAATACTCTTAGCAAAGTTTTAAAAAGAATAGTAACATTAAAAGGAATAATTCAAAAAAATACTCAATCAAAATTCAATCATTTTTAAAATTCAATTATATTAATAATTAATTTATTTTTAATTCAATTAATTTAATAAAAATAATAATTTTTCATGCAAAATAAAAAAAAATAACATTTTTTCATGTAAGGCTTTGAATTTAATTTAATAATTTCAAATTAAATCAAAATTTTTTAAATACATGTGAATTGACTAGTTCACAATTGAATACAAATAAATTATCGATATATACTTATTTTATGTATAATATATAATAATAAACAAAAAATATAGAATAAAATTTTATTTTATTTTCGTTTATGTTCTTATTATTGAAAAAATTAAAATTTAAGATAAAAAAATATTATTCTCTTTTTTTTTTAATAATTTTTGTTTGTATTTTCGTTTTAATAGGATCACCATTGATGGTTTGTATCAGGATTTCGAAAACATTTTGTGTATAGATTCTGTCATTAATTTAATAATTTAAATGATTTTATCTTGTCAAAACATAAATAATAAGAAAGATAGAGATAATTGTAAATTATATAAAAATATAATAAAAAAATAATGAATAAGTATAATTATATAATAAGAATAAGTATAATTTTATAATTGTATTTATATATTATATTTATTTTATACTATTTTACAATAATATAATTTTTATTCTTAATATTTCATAATTTTTCACATTTTATGTTTTATGTTTTTCCTATTTTCATATTTCACATTTTATGTCTTTTTTAAATATATTTTAGAAAAAAAATGTTATTGGTTTCTACATTTTCCAAATTTATAATGTTAAATTGATTAAAATATTATTATTTCATAAATCTTATTATTCATAAATTATTATTTCATAAATTTAAATCAAAAAATATAATTGTGAGTAATGTTGTGAGTGATGTTGAAATATATATAAGAAAGGAATACGAATTTAAACTATACTTATATATAAAAGCATGAGGGAATACTCAAATAAATGAATGCGAAGCATGATCGACGAATGAAACACAAGAAACTTATAAAATTGAATGCACAAGTATAAAAGATAAAATTGCAATGAGAGTTATGAGTAGATATATTGATATATATAAAAATGAAAAATTTTATAAAATATTTAGATATTTCTTAAAAAACTAAAATGATAGAAATCATATAATTATTTAATTTCTCTTTTGTATTTTTTTATTAATTAAACAAAAATTGGTTTTAAAATTTATCATAATATCATATCAATTTTAATATTTAATCAGAAATTCAAAATCTTGTTGTTATCAACAAGATTATATCTAATCCACAAAATTAATGAATTAAATTTAAATTTCATGTTCATTTGTGCACGATAATATTATAACAAATTATTTGTATAAACATTTATACATTGAATATACATATAATCTTTATTAATCCTAATGATGAAGAAAAAATATTAATATATAATACTGATAAATTATCCTTTAACGAAAATATTATGTTATTATATAATAAGCTATTGTTTCTATAAAGAAATAAATAATTGAAAAATGAAAACAAACAAATTTTAATTTTAATTTTGAATTTTAATTTAATCTTCACAGCATATTTGTATCACTTCACTTCTCCCAAGTATTTGTATTAAATTAAGAAGTTTTCTTCAATTTTCCTTTCTTTATTTGTAGACGCTTTGTCGTATATCCATGAAAATTAAATCTTTTATTTTAAAAAAACAAACTAGATTAGAAAAAGTTTCAATTAAAATTTTAATTTCTATATTAAAATATAAAAATATATTTTTTATAATAAAGATAAAATTTTATAATGAAATTAGGAAAAAAATTTATTGAAAGTTTATTCAAGTTTATTTGAAATTCTTACATATAAAAGTATAAAAATTAAATTAAAACGATATTTAAATCAATTAAAAAAATAATAATTGAAAAATCATCAGGAAATATCGAATTTGCATTTATATGTTATGCTGTCCTTAATTCCTTTTTTTTTTATTATTATTATATTCTATATTTTATCAAAAATAATCACATGAATAAAAAAGAAAAGAAAATAAATTTACAATGGATTTGAACGAATATTTAATGTTCAGAAATTTCAAATCGTTTTATAAAATTAATTTATATATCCAACAACATCGAACGTATGAACTTGTCAACTTTTCACACGTTTACCGCACTAATTATAAGTTGTACGAGTTTCGCTGCCATCTTTTAATATGGATGTTAGTCTTTTGTACAATCAAACAACTTTTTCATACTTTTTGTTACAACTCTACTCATTGTTTAAAAGACATAATTATTACGCGAATTTGACTATTTGTTATTTTAATCATAAAATTGAAATTGAAAAGCAATTTGATTAAATTTTTTTTAATCAGTCATATCAAAGCTATTGGTTGTTATTGGCATTTGAAAAGAGATTTTGAATGAGAATTTCAAAACTTTTGGAAATTAAAAAT
Source organism: Apis dorsata (assembly GCF_000469605.1). Taxonomy (NCBI): domain Eukaryota; kingdom Metazoa; phylum Arthropoda; class Insecta; order Hymenoptera; family Apidae; genus Apis; species Apis dorsata. The sequence continues at coordinate 415,889 of NW_006263363.1, forward strand.
TCATAGTATAAAAGATAAAAAAATAAATGATAAAGAAATGAAGAAAAATGGATTGATAATAAAATAGAATTATTTATTAATTATATATTATAATTAATAAAAATTATTTTATTATTCGTGATTTCTAATAAAAAATAATTGTTGTACTTCAATATTGAAATTATTAAAACAAATATCTTATGATTCTATAATCTTAAAAATTATCATTAATTTTATAAATTTTTATAGATTTTAATAATTTATAATAATTTAATTTTTATTTTAGGAAATATTTTTTTCTA
>NW_006263363.1:416464-417410 GCF_000469605.1 Apis dorsata
AAAAAATTTTGTGTGAAAAAATTTTAGAATAAATTAAAGAAAATTATCATTTCTCAAAAATTTTTAATTTTTCAAAAAATCGTACGTATTTAGAGCGTAAAAAATTTTTCTTAATTCGCTTATTTATTATTATCAGCTATATTTTTTACAATTATTTCACATAAAATATTAATTAATAAATTCATAATATATGATTAAAAAAAAATATTATAATTATAATACAACAATACAATGAAAATACAAAAAAAATACAATGAAAATAAAAATCAAAAATATATTTAAAAATATGTCTTAAAAGAAAACTAAAAATTAAAACTTCAGCTCTTGTGACATTTCAAGAATTTTATAGAAATTTTATAGAAATTATTTTTTATGTACAAAATATGAATATAAACAAATATCTTTCACTATTAATACAAAATAATCATATAATTTTAATTTTTTCGTTTCACTTTAACAAACTATTTTCAGAAAGTTTAATCCTTTTAAAATCAAATTTTTTTCGGATTAAAAAAAATTTTTTAACATATATTTCGTGATATTTTTGTAAAAAAGATATAATATTATCAATAAAATTTGAAACTTATTTTATTGAAGATAAATTTTTTTAATTAATTTTTTACTATTTAATTAAAATACATTGTAATGTACAATGAAGAAATATCTAATTATGATGACATGATATATGACATGATTATAACATATGTTATAAGAAACATAATGTATTTAACAAATAATGTATTCAAAAAAAAAGATTTTGATTTTTTCTTTTATTACATTAAAATATATAAATAAAAAAAATAAAAAAATCCCGTTTTATAAAAGAAGTATAGATTTTTTCTTAAATAAAAATAATTTAGTTAATTTAATTTAATTAAAAATAACTAGAAAAATATTTAAAAAATTTTAAAATATTTAAAATATTTAAATATTTAAAAATTCAAAA
>NW_006263363.1:417444-423362 GCF_000469605.1 Apis dorsata
TTATTAATTAAAAATTATAATTATAATAAAAAATAATATTTATAATGAAAAAAATTTTATTATAATATTTCATTTTTGTACATATAAAATAAAAATATAATATAAAAATACATTACGATTAACATACAATCCTTAATACAGAATAATCATGGAGAATTAAAAATAACTTTAAAAAAAGGAAAAAAAAAGAATGTGTATATACAAAATTTTATGAATATTTTATAAAAAGCTTTTAAAACTATAATATATATGATTTTTATATATTATAGGCATCTGAATCTACAAATAATTTATAAAAAAAAAAATCTATTAAATTTAATCAAACAATCTGTCATTTAGATTAGATTTACGTAAAAATTTTACGTACATAGTGAAAAAGAATCATACGGAATTATTGTTTAATAAAAATTAAATTCCGTTGCATAAACGCTTAATTAAACATTTATCAAACATATATACAGAACATATACAGAACATATACAGAAAAATAATATCAGTAATCGAGTATAATAGCAGATCGTGAAATTAAAGTATTAAATTTGCATTGAAATTAATTTTTTAATATATTATGTTTTCTTATGTATTATTTAATATTTTGTTATCTATTAATGTTTGTATTAATGTTTTGCAGAATGTATATTAAAAGTTATTTAATAATTAATATAAAATTATTATATAACAAAAATCAAATTGAAGATCCAATTGGAGTTTTTGTTCATAAAATAATAATTCTAAATATTATTTTAAATTTGAAATGGATTAAGAAATCTATTTATTTTTATTGTCAAATATTTTTTTTATAATTATAAAATATTTCTAAGAGGGATATTTAATATAATTTAATAAATAAAATTTAATTAAAATTTTTCTATATAAATTTTTACGTTTGTTTTAGTTTCTAGAATCGATCCTTCACGAACTTTGTATTATCATACAAAATTTTGACAAAGTATTTTTTTGAATAAATTAGATAAATGAAATTATTTTCTTAATAAAATTATTTTTTTATTATGAATTATTATTATTATTTTTAACTATTATTATTTTTATTATATTTTTTCTATTATTTTTTTTTATTTTTTTTTTTTATATATATATATGTTTTCATTATAGCCAATATCTGAAATAAATTTCAACAAATTCTTTCCATGATAAACATACAATTTGTAAGCGAAATAAAAACGCACCTCGAAGAATATTTTGCAAATAAATTCCAATAATTTTGAAAAGAGGAAATAATGAGGCTTTCTGAAAGATGGAAGAACATGATAGAACAGAACGGTACATATATAATGCTATATGAATTTTAAACAACAAATATCATGTATTTATTTCAAAAAAAATATTATATCAAAAAAAAGAAAGAAAATTATGAGACATCCTAATATTTTTCCTCTATAAAATTAAATTTAATCTCATATTTAAGTTAATATAAGTTAAAATATAAAATAGTATATTGTACATATAACTATAATAATATTAAAGTTAAAAACTACTTATTTTAAATATTATATTATTTAAAATACTATTTTTTTACATTTTTATGAAATATTTATTTCAAAATAATGATTCTAAAATATATGAGGTATCCCAAATTTTAATGGCCAAATACATAAATGTAACAATAAATAAGAAAAAAAATGTTGTAAGAAATATATAAGTTTTATTTTAATCTTCAGATGTAATTATCTTTCAAATTATAGATTATTTTAAAAAATATTTAAAATAAAACTATTTATTTTAAATATAATAAATGTAATAATAAATTGTTTATTTTAAATAAACTATTGTTTCAAGAAAACTATTTTATAATGATCAAAAATTTCCATTAAACAAACGCATATTCAAAATGATCTTTTGTTTTTGAAAAATGGAATCATATTATTTTATTTTATTAATACATTAATTGATACAATTTATTTTGCAAAAAGTATGTCAAACAATCATTAAATATTTAAAATATTAAAATATTTAAAATATTTAACTTGTATTTATGAAACTTATTGCATAAAAAAAATAAACAAATATTATTAGTTAGTTTTTAAATTTATGCATCGATGAGCAAATTAAATATATGAGTAAAAAAAATATATGAGTTTATATAAATACAAAAATCATAAAAATACATTCAGAGATTTATGACCATTATAAATATAATAAAATATTTTTCTGGCAAAAGTTTTATTTTTTTGAATAATTTTTTAGAACAGGAAATACCCAAGAAAATTTGGAAACTCTCAAAATGTTAGCCAAAAGATGCATAATTTCAATAAATCCTCTCTTATTTTTTTTTCATTCTTACAGTATTACAAATATTTATATATCATCATATTATTAATAGTTTATATGTTTTAAAAATATTTTTAATATTTATATATATAAAGATGGATTATTTAAAGCTTCATTTAAAAATTATAAATCAAAAATATAAAGAGAGTTTGAAATATACTTTTGTAGATTTCTACAATAAAATAGATTAATAATGTAATACAAAATCATCAAAACTTTCAGATTTTATAATATAATAAAATAATAAAATAACATAATTATTCCTAATACGTATTTATTTTATATAATACATCATTGGATATGTTTGTAATTACAAGTATCGATAGGCCAGGTTTTTGATCAATGATTTCACTATTTTTTTAAGGAATTCTTTCATCAAAAATCCAGGAATGATGAATAATGTTAATTAGTATATAATTCAAAATCACAAATTTGGAATTCAATAGCGAAGACTTGAATTTGTCTAATGCCTTAGACTTATGAGTTGATGATAGAAATTTTGTTGATAATTCCAGTTTGGACCTGATATCATTCTCGAGAAAGGTTGAAGGTTTTGAAAATCCATAGACTTCTGTTCGCCTTCTTTTGAACACGAAAGGAAATGCAAAAGAAAATTTTAGAAATATCAGCATTTCTTTTTTTTAGAGAAAAGAGAAAACAAAAAGATTCAGAAAGAAAGAAACAAAATCAAAAAGATTCAAGATAGAATATATAAATTATTCGGTTTCCAGTACTTATATATATAATTAAATATTTATTAAACAAAATAAATATTTTAAATAATCACACATTTTCTTTTTTTCCTTTAATATTGAAAATGATTTTTCATATATATCAGCAAGTTTATTTATCAAAATCGGCGTAAATAAATATCACTAAATCTTAACTGATTTAACAAATCGAATACATATTAAATTAAAAATATGACCATTTAATCAAAAATATGCAAATATATATATTTCGTTTATTAATTTTGTTAAGGAAATTTCTGATACAAATTCTCTAAAAATCTCTAAAAATAAAAAAATTATTAATATTAGAATCATTTAAACTATTTTGTGATAGAAATTCTATGAAACTTTGCAACGACATAATCATTTATTAAGAATATTGGATTTTTCACTTCTTCATTAAATGCAGCTTACATAAATAGACTAAAAAATATTAAATCTCATTGATTTAATTTAAATTGTTTAAATTAAATTTATTACTTTTTTCTTTATATTTAATATTTATAATATAATTTTTTAAAACTGATTTTTTAAAACTTATTAATGATCTACGTTTATTATAATATTTTTTTTTATTTATTATAATATTTTATTATAATATTTTTTTATTTTATTTTTTTTCTTATTTATTATTTATATTAACAAAACTTAATTTCATTAAAATCTAGAACATCCTATATTGTACACAGTTACATCCTTTATATAACTATTATTTTTAAAAAAAGTTTATTTGCAATATCACTTAAAGAAATTAAAATATTTAATATTTAATAACTATATATTTAAAAAATTTATTTTTCCTATCCCTGAGTATTAAATATCTTAAAAGTTTAAATCAAATCTATATTATCATTTAACAATAAACTATTCTTGTCCAACTATTCTACGAATGACCAAAAATAAATAACAATATCACTGTCAATCAGATCCAATTATATGATTAATACCAAATCCCTAGGATAAGCCATCTGAAAGGAGAAAAATTCACAGGACTATCTGTGAAAACGAATATATTGCAAGAAATTGACGGTGCTGTCACTCTTGAACATCCCTGGGAATCCCAATGCTGGAATTAATTCGTATCCATCTCCCGTCAATATTTTTTCAGAGGTAAAAGAGGATCTTAATTTCCGATCTAGAAATCTCTAATGCTTTGAATTGGATATTTTATTAAGCATTAGTTATTATCATCGCTAGATCAAAAATACACAAGCTATTGCTTGATGTTAATAATTCTTTATAATATTTTATGATTTCTTTTTTTATTATTCTTTTATTGGAAGAATTATTTCTTGTCAAAATTCTCTTTCTTTTAGATTTAACTTTTTTCTAAACGGAATTCTCTTATAAATTTAATTAAACATAAAATATTATGAATATAATAAATTTTGTTATGAAATCTGTTTATATATTTGAACACATCTTTATTATGAATATATCTTTTTTCAAAAACAAATGCAATCCAAAAATATCTTTCAAGAAGAATTTTTTGAAACATAATTATATTCTTATTATTTCGTAATTCTAATAATTTCTATAAAAATATTAAGAAATATTTTATGTTTTTCCTTGTCTTTTGCACATTGAATTTTACGAAATTAAAATTAAAATATCTAAATTAAATTATTATAAATATTTAATTAAATGAAAAATAAATTTATTAAACTTTAATAAAAGAAATAGATATATTTAAAAAATCAAAAAATATTTCTGATCTTTATTGAGAAAATATTATAATATAATATATCATAAATTTCACAAAAATATTTGAATATATTATCTTACAGGAAATTATTAGAAATTATAGTGATTTCAATGAATATCATATGAAAAAACATAAAGAGAAATACATTCAAATGAATACAGAAATAAGTTAGCAAAAATTTTGATAAAATGTAATGTAATGAATTTATTGATAATATTTCGCTCCTAATTGATGTTTTCTTAGAAATATCTCAAAATTTTTCCTTTTCCTCTATGCATTTTCAAAATTCCATTGTTTGTAAATCAAAAACAGCTGAGAAGATATCGCCATAGCCTAATATTGTATAGAATCCTTGGGCTTTTTCCAATATTTTCTTTTACTTTTTCATTATCTTTACTTTTTAATTAGAGGATTAGATTTCCAAATATTCTGATATATTTTTTAAATTCAATTCCAATTTTAGTTTCATAATAATAGCTTGTTCTTTCTTTGGAATATTATATTATTTTATGAAACTGAAGCATAATTGATTATATTTTCAATCTTAGAAATTTAGATTACTGGAATTAAAAAATTTTTTATATTAACAATTTCTAAACTAATTTCTATAACTTCAAAACTAATTTCTATAATTAGAGGTTATTTTGATCGTGTTGCTATAAGAATTCATATAATTCACATAATTTACTAGTTCCCATAAAAATTATAATGTAATCTTCTATGGCGAAATTTATTATAATATTCGAAACTATTTAGATCAAAAATATTTACAATTATATCGATTGATAATACAGTTGCACTTGATAATGACAACAATGGATGCAAAAATGATAAAAGATAATTTTGTTTTGATATATCTTCAGAAAATTGCATATTAAAATATAAATATATATTTATGTATTTATTAAAAAAATTTTTTTTTAAGTTATTGTTGGTTAAAATGGTAAAGAAAATAGTAAAGATCATTTTTTTCATTTCTCATGAAGATTAATTTTTAATGAAAATTTAAAAAATATATTATATATTATATAATCTATTTTATAAAATTATATTAATTATATTTTATATTATTATATATATTATTATATATTTTATATATAACATAATTATAATATAATAATATTATATATTATAATAATATAATTATAATATTATAATTATAATATAATAATATAATAATATACATATAATAT
>NW_006263363.1:423746-434288 GCF_000469605.1 Apis dorsata
CCAATTTTTATATATATATAGGATATATAAAAAATAAGTAAAAACATTATAGCTTGATTCTAGATCTGAATCAGATAAAGATCTGTAAATAAAAGTGCATTGAAGAACAACTTGACTTAGAAATTCAAATTCAAATTTTTTTTATTATATTATATTTATCAAAAAAATTTCAAACGAATCATGGATTACAATTTAATTGTTTTCTTTAAAACAAAAAAACATTAATTTCTATTGATTTTCGAAATAATTTTCATTTTATTTATAATAATTTTATTTATTTGGATTGTAAAAAAAATAATATTGCACCAAATCTTATCATTATATATCTTTTTTATGTCTTCCTTTGTTTCTTTCCAAATTCGCAACTTTCTAAAAGTTTTTATACAATTATTGAAATGTATTATATATGTATCAATTCAACTGATATATTTAAATCAAAAGCTAACATAAGATGGAGATGAGTAGAATAATATTTTAGTTTTGAGTGAACTATTAATTTAAATTCATCGGTTGAATTAATGCATATATTTATTTTAATATATAAAACTTTTAGAAATTGTTATTTAAATAATAAATAAAAAAAAGAAAAAAAGAAAATATTGTAGGAGTCGAAAATACAGCTAAAGATCGAGCTGTAAAAATAAAGTAAATAAAGTAACGAAAATATCTATAAAACGCATTTATATTGAAGACGTTCCGTTTACGACCAGTTTCGAATGTATCTTAATTTTCTTTTTCTTAACACATTTTTGCTCCATTGTTTGTGAGCGAAGAAAAAAAAGAAAGTATTATAAAGATACACTCATATTTTCATATATCAACATTCGATGTTTTATAATATGAAATGTATTATAATGATACATTTATTATAAATCTATAAATTTATCATTATGTAGTAGATAGTTATGAATATGATAAGTGTATAATAAATGTTATTTTTCTTGATTGGAAAAGTAAGCAATATATATATAAATTATAAATAAAATGAATTCGAAAACTAATGAAAATTTAATTTTTTTTTTTTTTCAAAAAAACATGTTTCTTTGAGATTTTGAAATTTTTTTATTCTTATGATGAATAGAATGTGGTAAAATAAAAAGAAATTTAAAGTTGAATTTCAATGTTAAGATCATATTTTTATATGCACTTTTATTTTTTTATTTACAAATCTTCATCAATCTATCTATCAATCAGAGATGAATCGTACTATAATATTCTTTATACTTATTTTTTATATATCTTGTACACATATAAAATATTCTTTCTCTAATAATATAGAAGATCAATCGCAGTTATATATATATAATATCTTTTTTCGTTTTTAATTTTATTCGTTTACATGGAAAATAAATTGGACAAAATAATAAAATAAGAAATAAATTAATTATGTTTAATTAATTAAGTTTCGTTATTTCAGAATTTTAAAATATTCTTATGTATTTTTATATACTAAATCTATATTTAGTTCAGTATACTAAACAATATGTTCAATCTATACTAACAATATGTTCAATCTATATTATACTATATTATAATATAAAATATTAATAAATTCATATTTTAATATTCAATTAATATTAGTAGATATTACTTCATAGGTGCGAACAATAAAAATTATAAATCATTTATAAAATACTTATTTACTATTTTTACATTCGATTATTAAACAAATATAAATTAACTTGAAATTCGAGAATAATTTCTCTATTCAATACTAAACATTAAAAATTTGCATTTTGTTTGCATGTATAAAATGATCTCTTAATACTAATTAATATTAATAATATAAATAAATAATAAATTTTATAATTAAATAATCATTATGACTTGATAATTTTGAGTTAATGTTTTTCTGAATCAATCTGTCTGTTTATATTCAATGTGTTGCGAAGAAACTTACTCATTATTCGATGTCGAATATTCATTAATGATAAAAATCGATTTTATGTGGAAAGGATTTATTGCAATATTTATATTGATTGAATTTTTTATTTATCTTGATAACTAAACTTAAAGTCATGGATTTTTTTTTAATACTTTCTATGTATTACATTAAAATTTAGAAACATTAAAAACCATAGTAATTTTTAATTCAAATAATTTTAATAAAATCATATTATTATTTATGTAATTATTTTTCAATATTATATTCATATGATGTGTCACGATACATTTTAATTTGTTTTGAATATGTATTAATTTTATCTTTTAGTAATTGAACATAATTTTCGCTATTCATTTCTTCAATAAAATATATCAGTTTTCCTATTATAAAAAGATTAAAAACATTAAAAAGATTAAAAAGATTAAAAAGATTAAAAAAATTAAAATATTTTTATTATCTATTTCTGATTTTAATTATATTTTTTTTATCTTTCTTTATGATAATAATACAAATATTCACTTAAGCATATATACATATAAATAAAATAAATCTTTCATAAAGATAAGTTAGTAGGAAAATTTTATCTGGTATATATCATTTTACAAATAATAATTATTCTTGTTTATCTTGATTGTGACTGCTATTTTTTTTGAATTTTACTTCGCTTTATATTATTACTATCAGAATTGATGATGAATGTTTTGCATATTTGGTTTCATATCAACTTTCTGTGCAATTTTTTGACATCATATAAAAATTGAATGCAATATATTGCTCATATTCCTCATCAGTTCAACATTTATTCATCTTTATTATTTTTATTTTTTTTTTATAGCTGTTCACATCTTAAATTATATAATTTTTATTAATTTCTATTAATTTCTTTTATAATATTTTATAATATTTAAATTTTGATTTTTAAAATAATAATTATGATACTTTTGCTTAATTTTTGTCCACAATATAATTTTTTATATATATTATAATTTTTTTTCATTATGAATTTTCATATACATTATATAGTTATTCAACAAAAACACTTGTATCATATCATTTTAATACTTAATTGCATTATTTTTAGTAATCATATATTTAAATTAATATTCCTAAATTTTCATTTTTATTATATATATAAAATTTTATATTTGCTTTATTCTATTTAATGTTTCATGTTTCATATTTTAATGTTTTCTTTGAATATATTTTATAATTTTTTAATTTTCTTTTAATTTCAATCCATAAGTTTTTGATGAGATTAATATTTAAGTTCTTTGGAAAAATGTATACTATAATAATGTTAAATTGGCGATTCACAAACTAAATGTGATTTATGTTTCTTTTTCTCTATTTAAAAAAGCTATAAAAAAATAATTTTTATTATACTTCTAAAGAATTCTTCAGATGTCACACGAAATTACATAATATTTTTTCAATTCACCAGTTATAATCAAATTTCACGTTTGATTTCACTGATTATACGTATAATAGTGATTAGTTTGCATGATGAGAGTTGAATAAATATGATATCGATCTGAGCTATATCGCAGTGCCGTTTGCATAGTGGAGCCCCACGAAAGACAAGAACTTAACAATTAATTATTTCGAAATTATAATATAATAATACAACTATTAAGTAATATAATATAACTTACTATCTAAGCAAAAACTCACTTTGAAAAAATTATAGCAAATATGTATGAATATCAACATTGTAGGAAAATTTTATTTAAATCTATAAATGAATCATTGTTTAATATTTTATCTAAATTCATAGATGAATCATAGATGAATTCATAAGTTATATAACAATCTATCTATGAGATTTATAGAAGCAAATTGAAACAATAAAATAAATTCCAATAAGATTTCTTCAAATTAAAGAAGTTGAATGTGTTTTTCTACACACAAATTTATTTCTTAATTATTCTCATAGAAAAATTATAATAATTGATTCTCAGAACATTATTTTCTTCCGATTTTGCGATAATTATATGTTTACACATTATTAAATATTAATAATTTTATCATTTATCATTAAATATTAAAATATTATTTTATATTTCGAAATTCATTTATAGTATCTATTTTAGAATAAATTTTTTTTCAGTAATTATATTTGTATCTTATTTAAATCTTTATATATAATATGAGCAAATAGTGAAAAAATAAAAATATAAATTATCTTATTTCTATTAAATTATTTAATTGATTTTTATTTTACATAAGACTAAAATATTTAACATACAAGAATATCATCCTCGTGAAATTTATTAATCATAAACAATTATGCACAAACTATTTAAAATGATTTATTTTAATAGAATATATCTATATAATTTTCCTATTAATATAATACATACAATAATTAAAATCGAACATCTTATATATTAATATTCATAATATTTTGAACATCGAAAAAATCTTTATATTTTATAAATGAACAGTTACATGATTTGATCAATGAATCGAGAAAAAAAGCATTAATCTCAGATTTTTGCAGATCGAAAAAAGATTAAACAATACTGTTTATACTTGCGTAGCATGTATCATGTATTGAAAAATCATTTATCACTATTGGATATTGATGAGACTGAACTAATCACATGAATAGAAATTGTGGGGGAACCGTTGCGATTAGGAGTAAAGTGAAGATATAAAAGTGAATGAAACTGAGAATACATAGTTAAAAATAAGAATGATTAGGAGATTACATGTTAAATTGATAATTCGTTGCTATTCTTTGCGTTTTAGATTATTTATTAGATTATAGGAATGTAGAAATTAGATATAGAAATTAGAAAATAGAAATTATAAGAAATTTTAGTTCTTTAAAATGGAATGATTATATATGAATTTATTTTGAATGAAAATGAAAACATTATAATATTATTAATTATTATTTTTCTTCTCGAAGCATTTACAATGATTCATAAAAATATTTTTTCACGAATGCATAATAAGAAATAGTAAACATTTTAAGAATAATTTATTTTTTATTTTTTCTCTGAAACTCTTTTTACATTTTTTAAATAAATCTATACAAGTTTTTTCATTATATTATAATGGACATTAAAATAAAAAATTATAATTATATACTATTAAAAATTCTCCAATTTTTTCACAAGTTAAATCTATATGTATATGTACAGAGATTTTTGTGTTCAATAACAATGTAATATATAATAATAAAATAGTATATAATTATATATCTATATAATCAAATAAGAGTATATAATATAGTATATTGTTATATATATAGGATTATATTCCATTTCAAATATTTAAATTATTTTCACTATTATTGAAAATAAGTAAAGAAAATTGATAGGTACTTTCAGTATATAATTTCAATATATGTATTTAATAACGATAAAAAAATATTAAATAAAATATTGTTATTTATAAAAAAATTAAAAATAAAATATTTCATTTAATGATAAATTTTTCAAAAATATGAAATAATATATATATATATATAAATAACGTTCTTAATAAATGATTATTTTGTAGTTATTTTGCAAATCATGTTATATATTTTATACAGTACAATTGTAAAAAGAAATAAATAATGACATATACATATATATAATTTAATAATAAAGTCAAAATTAATCTGAATTTCAGAAATCTCGCAATTATAATTTATAATCAGTTCTTAATTAATTTTTTTTTCTTTCATTTTGAAAGTATATTTTTTTGACTAGTCAAATAGAATTTGATTCAAATGAAATGTAGAATTTGTTAATCCCAATACATTCCTGGAGCTATGATATATAGTAATAAAAATAATTATTACAAAATTCGTAGTTAACAAATTCAATTAACAAGACAATCAAAGGCAAAGTCTATATACTAATAACCATTTATTGTTGTTGTTGTTATCACTAATGATGTTATCACTAAAAGTCGAAGTTACAAGTTCGCAAAAAGTTCCAAGATCAAAGACTTCTTGAAGGACAATTTTCGCAGTTCTGGCAGTTTTCAAAGTTCTCGTTGGTTCTAATGTTTTGAAAGTTCTTCGAAGTTCTCATTGGTTCTAGTACTTTGGAAATTCTGATAATTCTTGAAGTTCTCATTCTAATTCTTGAAAGTTCTAGTTCTCGAAATTCTGACTGATTTTAGTGCTTAGGAAATTCTGCTAATTCTCAAAGATCTAGTTCTAGTTTTTTAGTAGTTTTCGAAGTTCTGGTTGGTTTTTAGTGCTTTAGAAATTCTGATAGTTCTCGAAGTTCTTATTGTAATAGTTCTTGAAATTCTAGCTGGTTCTAGTACTTAAGAAATTCTATTAGTTCACGAAGATCTGGTTTTAGTGTTTTAGTAATTCTCGAATTTTCTGGTTAGTTCTAGTGTTATGAAAATTCTGGTTAGTTCTAGTGCTTTGGAAGTTCTGATAATTCTCGAAGTTCTTGGCCGATTTAAAGGTTTTTCAAAAGATTGCTACCTTCTAAAGTCTCCTCCATGAGCTCCATTCATCTCGTGAGCTTGCAGATCTTCAGTGGGGTACATAAGTGTGTGCAATAGGAGTACATAAGTAGTGTCCAATAACAGTTGCCTGTGAACCAGTCTCCTGATTGACTCAATCTAAAGAAAATTCCTTAGAATGAATCTGAGGGATTACGCCATTCACAAGTTCGATGTTTTCCTAAGAAGCTGTTCCGCACATGTTTGTAGTAATTCTCAGGTAGGATAATGCTGATTACCATTGAGATTGGCATAGCTAGAAGTGTCGTCTCAGGCTCCAGGATCATATTGACATTCCAGCCATGTCGAATTGTTTCTAAATGTACAAAGCGAATGATTATCAAATTTTTCTCTCAAAAACAACATTGTCCTTGCAATATCATCCTATGCCATCTGTTCATATTTGAACACTATCTGTTCAGTGTTAGAACAGAGCTATATATATATATATAGAGAGAGAGAGAGAGCTATACTAAAATATTTAAAAAATAAAATTCAATTTTTCTTCAATTTAAATCTAAAATTTAAGCTTGTAAAAGATACATATTCATATGAACATGCATATGATATGAACATTATTTTGCTTTGTAAAGAATTATATAATAAACTAACTAATTCAAAACTGATTGTTTTGGAAAATTGCGATTCTATATGTTGTATACAATATCATACTAATAACAGCATTATCAAAAATATCTTTCTGAATTACTACGATGTTGCATAACTATTCAGATAATGTTGGCGAATTTTGAATTTCATATATAATAAGAGCGCAAACAATACGAATTTATGATGCTTTGGAAATATCTGAATATTAGCTACAAAAATATGTAATCTATTATTTATTTAAAAATTTTAATGTTATCTTTACAAAAATTTCAAATTCATTCTAAAAACAAAACAAACTCTTACAATCTCTATCATATCATACAATTTTATTTTGTAAATATTTTTTTCATATCATTTGTATTTTTTCAATATTTAAGAGTTAACAATATATACCATATATATACAGAATATTAATTTATTCATAGAATACTTTTAAAAGATTCCAAAAGTTAAAACAGATATAAAAATTAATATATAAAATGATGGTTAAGTCTTATTATTAAATTATAAATAATGTGTTATGACTTAATAAATAAGATATAACCAACATTTTTATATAGTAATATTTAAGTATTTAAAAGATCATGTTATAATCATGTTATATTGCATTAAATTTTTAATATTATCTTTCGTAAAGCTATTTAAAATATTTGAATAAAAAAAATGTATAACAGTTTTTTTTATTTTTTTATATTCATTATTCTTGCTAATTAAGAAAATTTCATTTTTCTATTTTTTTTTTCATTTATGTTTTCTTTAAAAAAATATTTAAATTACACTTTATTGCGTTATTATTTTATGAAAATATTTCAAAACAAAATCATAAATTCTCATTTCTTCTTTATATTTATACAAAAAAAGATTATCAAAGCATTAATTGCAGCACAACTATGTATATATAATATACAATATACATAGATTCAAACAACATTCAGACAAGTATTAATTCGTAATCCATTGCGTAATCCATAATGGTTTCATCTCTTATAGTTTTCTTTAAAATAGAAAAATTTTATTCATCAAATTATTCTAAAGAAAAAATTTATTTCTATAACAATAGATATGATATCAATTATATAGAAGGCAATAAATATATATCTACTAATTGTAAATGAAGTATATTAATAGATATATTTATAATTAATTATTATAATATATAATTATTTACAATTATTATCTTAAACACGACTTGAAAATGTTACCAATATATCATTTAAACCAATATTTCCATTAAAATTGAAAGTTCAGCTAAAAATTCTCTTTGCAATTAAATTACTATCTAATCATTCATAATTAATTATTAATTATTGAAAAACTTAAGAAATACATCATATCCCTAAAAATAATCGCTTATTCATGTCTTTTTTTTCATTTTTTTTTTTTTTTTTTGAGTTGACCCTTGATTGGCGAAATTATAGAAATGTCGAAAGAATAACTTTTTGACCTTGGTAAATTCGTTTCTATCGTTTTTCCCATCGAAGAACGTCGTCTCACTTCGCCAAGAAGCTTCGAAAGCACACGAAACCTCCGACAAAGTTATTAATACAGAAACGGAAACATCGTTCCACGGCATAGATGGATAATAATAAGAAAAAAGGAACAGCTCGAAGGGTAAGAAAGAAGAAAATTAGACGAAGAGTAGACGAAAGGAAAAAGAGAAAGAATAACTAATGGAGATACTCGAGAATGGCATCGAGTTAATAGCAATAATAGTGGAGCAAGCCGAACGACGATGGTCTGGAAGGGGTTGAAATATTAAATTAAACCACGTTGGCTCGACTTGCTTTCTATTCCACGAGCTTGTGATTCGCTCAGCGAATACGCCAATAGAACTTTTTTGCAAAAACATCTACATAATATCAAGATTAATGCTTCCTTCGATGATTCCTACTATGTTTCATATAAAAGAAGGATAGAATAGTGATTGGAACAAAAATTTTTGGAATGGAGTTCAAGATCTAGTATTTATCTGTTGGCGAATTTTTAAAAAAAACACGATTTTATGGATTTTGCTAACATTTCCGTGATTATCTTATTATATACTAGAATTCATATCTGATTTGAATGAAAAATATGATATCAGAATGGTTGAAAAGACACTTTCGGGAGATTTATGAACAAGATAGAGAGGATGGTTCTGTGAAAAGAGGCGAAAAAAGATTCATGATTTGATGATGGCCTCGTTTGTCTGGTTGGTTTTATTTGGGATTGGTTTACATTCGTTGAAAGAACAGTTTAAATAGATGGGATAAGATTTATGGAAAGTGAATGTTTTGTTAAACGTCAAAATCTTGTTTCTTTTATATCGAATAAATATCGAAATATATATTATATATACATATATATATGTATATAATAGCATTAAATATATAAGCAATTAAATAAGATATATAATGTATAAATTTTATATTAAATGTTAATATATTAATTTTAATATAACATTGAATATTAAGCTTCTAAAATTATTTATTTATAAAATAAAAATTTTCTTATAAATAATAAAATTGAGATAAACAATATATAAATTATACTTTCTTACGAAATATTTTCTATTTACAATTTTTTTTCTTAAATTTCTTTTAAGCCAATTCAAATAAATGAGCGATAATCTATTATAACATTTTTATATATATCTAAATTTTTACATACTTAATTTCATCAAAATAATTTTTACATTGAAATTTACATCAAACTATTTTCTCTAATATATTATATATTATAAAATACTTTACAAGTGATAATTAAAAATTTTAACGTTGAAATTCTCTGGAACTCTGATAATTTTCTTAAATAATAAATATATAGCAGACTTATAATTAAAATTTACTAATAAAATTTCATTTGTTTTGTTAATTTAAATAATCTTAATTTAAATAATTATATTTATATAAAATAATACTTACTAATAATAATATTTTTATATTTACTTAATAATATTTTTATATATAATACTTATATAAAAATTAGTAATATTATTAATATGTAACTTTTGATCTGTAAAATTTTACTAATAATATTAATATTCAGTTATGCAAGATCCAATCTTTTATAATGTTAAATTCAAACAAATTCTATTCTAGTTAAAATTACATTATTTTAACTTTGGGAGTATACAAAATTTTGCTAGAATATCCATTGTCTTTTAGCAAGAAAAGTTTAATTGAAAGTTTAATTTAACTCCAAAATTTCATTTACATAACTTTTTGTTCTATTTATATAACTTTTCTACAAATTATTAGCAAAAATGCTAATAATATAATGCTAATAATAAATTACGTGATTTCTTTATAGCGACATGATTTATTATATAAGTAAATCATATTATCAAAAATTTTAAATATAATTATAAAAAATAAATCTTTCAAATAATTAATTATATCAGTTATTTATATATTAGTTAATATTATATAGTTAATATTATTTTTTATGAATAATATAAATAATATAAGTTTACTTCCTATTGATAAAATGATATAAATTTTCATATCTAAATTATTTATTTAAATATTTTTAATATATTTATATTATTTATTCAAATATTAATAAATATATTCAAATATAATTTAATTTATCCAAATAAAATAATA
>NW_006263363.1:434689-438284 GCF_000469605.1 Apis dorsata
ATAAGTTAATAAATTAATAAATAAATTTGTTGAAAGTATCGAATAACGGCAATTAATTATAACAGTTGAGAAAGATATAAGGAGGATCAATTATATAATAATTAATATTGTTCAAACATTTTAAATAAAATTTTAATTGATTAATTTTTCAGCCTATGACCAACTTTTTATTCGATATATAAATATATCTATAAAATATCTTAGGTATACAACAATTTAAAAAATGATTCTTCAAATTAAAATAAAATAAAAAATAGAAATTAAAAAAATAAATTTTCGAATTTATTTTTCATTTTCTGATAATTAAAATTTGATAAAAATATCAATAAATATAAATATAAATTCTATTCGCACAAATATAAAATAGTTCAAGTAAATGATTCTTACACTCAAATCACATACAATCGCAGTCATTGAATAATTTTTTTTTCTATGACTTGTGATATTGTGAATGAAATATAAAGAAAGAAATATATAGAAAAATTATATATGTACTTTATATATCTATTATTGTTTCTATTATATAAATGAAAAAATGAAATTAAATAAATTTAAGATATATTTTACAATAAATTATAGTAAATTATTTCAATTATATAATGATCTTCACAATATCATAAATAAAACTTATGATATGAAAAAAAAAACGAGAAAAGAAAATAAAAATTTTATTGTCAAAATTCAAGAAAACTTAAAGAAAATTATATTCTTTTAATCCCATTTCAATCGGCTATAAAAGACTTTAAATAACTATAATGAAACAATATTTAAATGATACAATAATTAAATAATAATGTAATAATTTGTGTATTTTTTTCCGAAAATATATAGCTACGTTTTTAATCTATGAATGATTTGCATATATCTATATAATATATAATAATATATATAATTTTATTCTAAAACTTAAGAAAGTAAAGTAATGAGATATATAATAAGATTTTTACTAATAAGTATATGTTAAAGATAAAAATAATAAATAATAAAAATTATCTTTTTTATATAATCATATCTTTAGAATTAGAAATCAAATAAGGATAAAAAAAAAACATTTTGGAAAACAAGTCATGTTTCTAATGATATGTGTCAATTTTATTTATCTAATGGTTTTGTGAATTAATTGATTCGTAATTCTTGATATTTCAAAGCAAGTTTCATTAAATACGATCATAAGTTGAAAATGTTTTTGTTATGCATTTATGTTATGCGATTTTAATCTTCGATTATGTATTTTACAATATTTATAATTGTTGTTGTTATTGTTGTTGTTGTTGTTGTTGATGATGATGATGATGATGTTGTTATTATTGTTATTGTTGTTATTAATACGTAGTTCATGAAGTTTAAATGTATTTTTTTTTACATGAAAAAAAATATACCATTTATTTAACTTAGTAACTTTATTTATCTAACATAATTATTTAATTTTATTTTCCTTTTTGTATCTTATATATGTATTGAAAAAATAAACAATGTCGATTTGTAGATGTATTCGTAAAATTTGTCCCGCCATTTTTATGTCATGAAATAAATTTAAAAAATCAATTATGGATAATTAGCATTATAGTACGAAAAGTGCGAAAATTAAAGTCAAAATGAATTAAATATAGGTTTTTGTGAACATTTATAATGTATAACATATATACGTATAACATATATACATTCACAATTATCGTTAATAAAATTCGTTTCAAAATAGAACTTTCTAAATTTTGGATAATTTCGAACTGATCAAAATAATTCCGAATATCCAAATATTTGAAATTTTGGAGCTTTTATATGTACAACTTTCAAGAACTGATTCGAAAACAATTCTGACCGATTCGAATATTGGTTAAAGTTCTCGCACATCTATATTTTTAATGATCTTTCATTTATTGGCTGAAAATTTATTGATTTTTTTATAATATGAAACAGTTTAAAATTTCTTGATTTAAATTAAAGCCATTTTTAATTTTATATTTAATTTAAATTTAATTGAAATTTTTTTAATTACAATTTAAAAAAGTTAATTAATAATAATTAAATCAAAGTTAGTTAATATTTTATATTAAATTATGCGATAAATGTATTTATTTCTGGAAAAATATTTATAATCTTATTAATGTTACATTGATTTAATAGAAAATTCGAAATTAATTTAAAATTAGTTATATATTTATATTATTAAATTCTTTGCATTTATAATAATTATATTATGATATTATTAAGTATTATTACAATCAATATTTATTAATATAAACTGATTTGAGTTTATTTACAAAAAAAATATTTAAATAGTTTTCAATATTGTAGTTTTTTTCTATGATTTCTGTAAAATAAGTTAGAATATTATTGGATTTAAGAATTATTATACTTGCCATTATTTTGAGCTAATTTACATTTGTTCTTATAGAAAGATTTGTAGAGATATTTTCATCAATTTTTAATAAAAATTGTTAATAAATAAAAATAAAATCAAAATAATATTTTTGATATTTTTGTATTATTTTGATTTAAAAAATTTTATATCCATAAATTTTTGAAAACTTGTAATTGAAAATTTTATATTTATATAAAATATTTATTTATATAAAATATATAAAAAAATATATAATATAAAAAATGTCTAATACTCTTATAATAATATATATGAAATATTTTTCAAGAAAAATGAAAAAAATTTTAAATTAAATTTAAAAATTTACTAAAAAAGAATGAAAAACATAATATATATAACAATATATATATAATATAAAGTATACTTCTATTCTCTTACAAAAATGCAAGAATTGAACAAAATTATTTTTAAAAATCTATAAATCTTTATAAATCTTTCATATTATAGATAAAAATGTTGAGTTATCAACAAAAACTTATCAATTTCGAAATTTAGTTATAAAAATATTAGGATATTAACGTATTTAATTTTAACATTCTGTATTTTTATTAATTATGAAAAAAATAAACTCAAATTTCTTTTTTTCAATAAAATATTTATTAAATAATTACTTTAAAGTATATATATAATATGTGCAAGTTATTTAACTAACTTGATGTAATAAAATAATATTAAAAATTTAAAAAGATTATAACTATTTTTCATATTACACAAATATTTCGATATATTTAATAAATTTATAATAAAATAATATTTTTTTATAAAAGTTAAAAAAAATATTTTGATAAATTGATCCTTTATTATTAATATGTTTTAATTAATTTAAGCTATTAAAATTTATTTTTCATTAAAGATACATTCTATATTTTACTTATTACTTTTAGATGAATTTAGTACTTTTTTATGATATATTGATATATTTTATCTATTCAATCGAATTTTTTGTATAAAAATATTCAACTATATGTAAAATTCATTACATTAGTTTGATAACTTAGATTTGTAATATATTCGATTATTCTTGTGAATTAAAAATATTTTTTCTTCATTTTATCATAATCCTCAGACAATGAATCAATAGATTTTTTTCATTTTTTATACATAATAGATCAAAAAATTTTTTATATTTTTTTATATATTTTATATATATTCTATATATTTATTAGTTATCTATATATTTTATTAGAATATTATATATAATAATCATGATAAAGA
>NW_006263363.1:438294-439110 GCF_000469605.1 Apis dorsata
ATTTTTAATTTTTAATTTTTATAAAAAAATTAAAATTGTTTTTAATTTTAATTAAATTAAAATTTTAATTATTTTTACTATAAATTTTTATCATAAGCATTCAAATAATTTTGTAACACAGAGATAATTGTAATCTTTAACTCAATATATGACTATAACTATAATTACAATATATGACTATAATTATATTATATTATCTAAATACAATACAATACATGTTCTAATAAAAAAAAATTGAATTTCCTTTTTTTTATAACGTTGCATTATATAAAACGTATTTAATTTTCGATATAACTTATGTCTTTAATCTTATATACATATAGTATATTATAAATTATATACATAATCTATATATGCATGCTTATTATATCCCTATATGTATAATGTAATCTTTAATAGATATTTCATATATATTTTTATTGAATATTATTTTCTCAATTTTTAAAAAAAAAACATTTTTAAAAAAAAATTTTCAATTTTGAAAATATTTTGTGTGGTTAATATAATAATATTATAATAATACTTATTAATACTTATTAAAATGATTTTATTTTTTCAACTTTTTTTTTAACTCTTGTTAAATAAAATGTTATTAGAATAATCTAAGTAGTTATTAGATTATAAATATTTAATATATTTAAATAATCAAAATTAAAAAGATGTTTAGAATATATTATATAATATTATATATAGTATAATATATAATATAATATTATATATTATATAACAGATGAAGCCATTATATGCCAGTATCTATTATGTGTTTTATCAAATTATATTGTTTCTATATTGAAAAAAAAAATGATTTTGTAGCTT
>NW_006263363.1:439739-452861 GCF_000469605.1 Apis dorsata
TTTTTATAATATACTTTATTTTTTAACGCGTTATGATTTCTTAAATATTAAATATTTTTATAATTAATAATAAATAAGAAATAAGAAATAATAAATAAATAATAAATGATAAATGTTTAATATCTCATCTAAATTTTAACATTTACAATACAACTTAGAAATAAAATTGCATAAAAAATTAAAGTAAAAAAAAATATATTATCTGTACAATCTTTTTGTACAAAAATTCAGACTTGAAGAATTTAAATATAATTAAATATATAATAATAAGTATTCAAACTTAGAATTAATTAATATAAATAGTTAGAATTAATTAAATATAAATAATTAAATTTCATGTTTTATAATGATAATTTCAACTATTTAATCTAACTATTTATTATTAACTATTTTTATATTCATTATTAACTATTTATTAATTACTAAAATTGAATTTTGAATAATTTAACAATCTGGAAAGATTTCTTGACACTATAAGAGACTATAAGAGAAAAATGTTTGTTTTCATAATAATATTGACAGTGAATAAAAGCTTATTAGATGCATATATGTGTATGTCAAATTTTTTTAAAAAGTCGATATTTATATGTGTAAAAGCTGATGTTTGTAACCGATAATATATTTTTTTTAAGTGAACTATTACAAATGCAATATGTATATCTATACAGGAACTGAGTCTCTCACAGTAGGTAATCATGTTCAACATAACGATCAAAACACAATGCATAATTACAAAGAAAACTATCTATTCGGTCAGAATAGACGTGTTTGCTTTAAAATATTAAATAGAATCTGTTCTTTATTTTTTTGGTGAAAGTTCATATCTTCAAAAATCGCTTCCAAGTTTGAGAGGATTATGGTATAATAATAATCAATAAAATTGCGGTCAGTAATCTTGCGATAACTCCAAGTTAAGGAAAAATTCTTTAAACTGGTGGTCGTATAGTAATAATACAGGGATTGATCAATATATATTTATTATAGATTTCCAAATGAAAAATAATGTTAGTTGCTATTGAATCAGCCGTATAAATCATGCTTGGATTTTAAGCTTAATCTAAAAATTAATCAATGACAAATAATAATGAAAAAAGATTTTTATGCGAAAAACTTCTTCGAATAAGCGGATCATAAATCTCGTGAACAAAACAAGAGAAAAAAAAATAAATAAATTTAAATTTAGAATTTTGATTGTCTTAATAATAAGGATGCAAATTCATTTAGAAATAAATTGAAAACTAGTTGTTCTTGAGAATTATTTTTAACTAATTGTATTGAAGATGATACTCTTGTAATTTTCAATGTAATGTTTATCAAAATGATTATCTGAGAGTGATTTTCACTCAGCAGAATATTCTTTTGAAAAAAATACTCTTAAGACAAAAATGTAAAAATTTCAAATAGAATTCTTATTATCCAATTATTTTAATATTCCCTTTATTATTCTATTCAAGATAAAAAATATTATATTTGATATGAATTTATCATTGAATTTATTATACATGTTATATGCTCTATAAATATTTAAATATAGTTATAAATGTTCAACTTTTTTTCAATTTGTATAGTATCTATTTGAATTTTACCAAAGTATATAAATTGAAAATGAGTATATGATATAAAATAATATTTTTTGTATTCTTATAGAATTAATAAAAAAGTAATTAAAATTATATATTATAATTTTATTAAATTTAGCAAATCTAGATGAATTACATATACGATTCATTCAATTTTATACATATTTATTTCACTAATTGATTCGATATGAATTCCATTTGTTTAAAAGAATCCTTTTTTATTAAATATAATTAGTTTATATATATTTATATATTTATTAATATTAATTTATACATTTATTAATAAATAATAAATAAATTAAACAATCTAAAAAATACAATTATATACAATTCTTCAAAAAATGAAAAAATCTTCATTATTATATATATATACATTTTTTTAAATTAATTTTATGATAGACAAGATAATTTCAAATTAATTTTATAATATACAATATTCTACGAAGAATAAAATCATTACAATATTTTTATAAATAATTTTGAAATTAAATCCTGTTAAAAATAAATACATATCTTGATATCGTTAAATTGTTGAAAATGTTATCTTGATAACGTTAAACTTCGTTAAATTTTTTAACTATTCTTTTATTACATTTTTAGTATGATTTCATATTAAACATAACATGTAAAATATATATATCAATGATTTTGTTATATCTTCATATGTTTATAAATTCTATATTTTCGTATATTTTATATCATAGATTATAAATTCTATATTTTCGTATATTTTATATCATCATAAAAAGATCGTTATTTGACCAAGTATTCTTTTCGCGCTTCATCGCAATGGTTCGCGTAACTCACAACTTCTTTTTGCCGAGGCTTTTTTCGTTAATAAAAAAATTATTTATAGAATGAACTGCGTTTTATAGCACGGTACTTGAGATTTCGCCCTTAAACGTTAGAAAAGAAATATTGCGTAAATGTACTATCAGTAAATATCGCGTTCTCTTAGAATCGATTTTCTTAAAAAATAAACAAAAATTGATATGAAATTGTCACAAAAATGTCGATTGAAATTTAATTTTTAATTTTTGTATTAAATTTAAAATTGTATTAAGTTTAAAAAACTTTATATTAAGTTATAAAAATTGTTTCATTTCCATTTCATACAAAATTGGTTATAATTTAATAAATAAACTTTGATATTTTTATTAATTAATAAACTTTTATACTTGTTTAACTACCTAAAACCACAAAGATCAATCACGAATTAATATTAATATCTTTTATATATAATTTTTGTATCAAATTTTTGTAGCAATTTAATTAGATACAATCATAATATCATTCTATTATATTAATTAATTCCAATAAGTAAATTTATTGGAATGAAAACAAATAATGAATAGAAACTTGTTTTATATATAAAAAAATTTAATAAAGTATTTAATAAAGTAATTGTTAAAAAATATATATTTTATCCAATTTAAGATTCAAAAAATACTTTCCTAGCATATATTAAAATTAAAATTTTTTTAAGTGTTTTTAAGTATAACAAAAATACTATTATAAAATGTAAATATTTTTATACAAAAAAAATTAAAATATGAATTAGATTTAAATATAATACAATTTTTTATTCATAAAAAAAATATTAAAATGTTATATTTCTTTTAATAACAATTTTAATAACAAATTATTATACATTTCTATGTATAATAAAATAGCTCTTAAAACCAGAAATGGGTAAAATTTTAATAATTAAAGTTAAGAATAAAGTTATTCAATAAGTTATTTCAATAATTTATAATTATTCAAATTTATAGAATAACCATAGATAATTATCAAATGTTTTAGATGGAGAACAAATTATAATAGCTATGAAGAGCTTTAAAAATATTATTCAAATATTTTAAATAATATTTTTTAGGAAATTATTTAAAATAAACTTTATTTGAAATTTTTAATTAATTATTTTTTATAAGTTAATGCCTAATTTTGCTTAGAAAATATATATTTTATCTATTTATATTGATTAAACAACTATTAATCATTTTTCAATTAACAAAGAACAAGTAAAGTTTATTTTTATATCACATTATAATATATTATATCATACATAATATAATATATATTTCCATACAGAGAAGAAAATATGTAAAAAAAATGCGGCAAATAAGAAGATCCTCTTAAATTATCCGGTTCTTGAGCTAAATCACAACCATAAATATTTCAGAAGTCATGTTGTACGATCTGATTAACCCAGGCTATATTCCTTTTATTATTATTACGAGAGCGAATAAGAATTAATACAAAACCAATGTACAAAAGATATGTTCTCGATTATCTGTAGATAGTTGCATAAATGCTATTAAATTAATTAATTTTTTCTTCTTTTTTTTTGAATTTACATAAATTTATCCGATTTCCTCTAAAAAGGGATGATAATAATTAATGCTTATCGAACAACTATATCAATCATTCCATACATTATTGAAAAAAAAATAAAACTGCTTCTTAGAAAAATTTTTTTAATGCATAGAGTTATTTTTTTCAAAGACGATAATTGAAAAGAAGTATCGATAAACAATTTTATTATGATTATATATTATTATATATTATATATTATTAATAAATAATTATAAATAAAGATATAAATAAAAATTATATATTATTAATAAAATTATATATTATTAATAATGTTGTCGGCAACTAATATGAAATATTAATAAAATATAGACTTTCATGTGAATCGCAAATTTCTTAAATAATTCATATAAAATATTCATAAAAATATTCGTAAAAAATATTATATTAAATAATTTTTTTATAACAAAATATAATAATATAAATAATTGAAATGAATATTAATAAACTCCAAGAATTCTTGCAAAAAAAATATTATTGAATTTTTAAATATAATTTTTTAATATATAAAAACAATTTTTATATTAAAATATCAAAAATTAAAGACAAAATGAACTAATATAATTCAATTTATCTTAATTTTCACAGAATTTAGAAAAATGAAAAAAATAAAAAAAATAAATTTATTTCTTCATGTCAATTTGCCTTTGTTATAGGAAATTAAACATTTTAATTTTTGAAATCGTGTATATGCAATTGTATAAAAACAAAGTTTGTTTTCAAAAGATAAAAATTAAAAACGAATTTATCTGTAAAGGCTTGCATTAGTATATCTCAATATATAACTATATCTTTTAAATATAAATTTACATCTGTCATACCAATAAAAATGCTTTCATCTAATAAATTTTTAAATTTCTTATGCGCACCTCAGAAACTTAATATCTAATAATTAAACCAAAATTCTATAAAATCAAATATTTAACGTAAAATATTAAAAATGAAATATTTTCCTCATAAATATATTAAAAAAATATTAAATAAAATATAAAAATTAAATATTATAAAGTATCAAATAAGATAAATTATTTTATTCTTTGAAATTGTTAATGAAAATGAAATGTAAGAAATACGAAAAATAAATAAAAGTTTATGACAAATCAATCATATAATTTATGATCGAAAAATCTTCGAAATTCCACGAAATTACATTTGAATTTTTTTCGCAAATGTTAAAGTTTTCATATACTTACGAAATTTAATTTCGTTAATTATTACTTACGAAATAGTAATATAAATAATTAATTTTTTAAAATAAATATTTTATTTTAAAACTTTATTTATACATATAATTTAATTATATAACATAGATATATAACAATTATGTATATAATGTAGAAAATATATTTTATTCAATTGTTTCCAGTATAAATAATTTAAAATAATTTAAAGTAATAATTTAAATAAATCAAAACAATTTTCTCAAAAAAAAAGAAATTATATTTTTCTCTTTTATTTTTCGTTTTCATTTTTATTTATTTTTTGAATTTTAACTTTTATTTTCTATGTTCCATCTAAGAAAGATACTATAAATTTATATTATAGATTAAAATTTACATAATATAGATATTATAGATTAGAGATATTAAATATTCATTTTATTTTTTGATTTAGGAATCTTCAGAATAATAATAAATAAAAAAATCAAATGAGAAAGTTTGAAAAATTTGCTGTATTATAAAATATTTTGTACAAACATAAATATTATGGATTTTTTTTGTAATAAAAAGAATATTATAATCAACTCTCACAGAGAATTTTAATTATTTTTTAATGATATGTTATAGCATCGTGTTTTATATAACATCGAAATAGAATTACTTCATTTTAATATAAATTGATTATATATCTTTATTAGTTGAATTTAATTGTACATCTAATAAAACTTTTGATTTTTTTATTTTTCTAAATAAAGATAAAATTGGATTTATAAATTTAAATAGTAATATAAATCATTATTTTGATAACAGACAATATATTTGTAAAATTTGCTTTTAAAATTTTCAGAAAATGTTAATATTATTATCAGTTTATCATCTTATCTTATATTTATATATTAATTTATCATATCATGTCATAATCAAAAACATTTGTAAAATTTGCTTTTAAAATCTTCAGAAAATTTTAATATTACTATCACTTTATCAATATTTTATCTTACATTTATATATTAATTTATCATATCATATTATAATCAAAAACATATTTCAAATATTCATTAATAAACTAAAACTATTATCATTATAATATAATTTATTTTTTCTATTTCTTTAAAACAAAATAAATAAAAATAAATTTTATTTTAATAAACATATAAAAACTTTCTCTTATAAATAAAATATAAACATTATATTATTTTAATTATTATAATATTTAAATACTATTTAAATACCATCATTGTCACATCATTAATATGTGTATAAATCAAAATCTCTTATATTTCTATTTTTCATTCGTATTCTTTTTTCTACTATAAAAAATATATTATCATTTATTTCAATTCTATCTTCAATTCTCAAAAAAACCTAACAATTTTCCCTTATCATTGCTTTAAAAATAATTAATTTAATCACAGAATGTTGTTTGAATCTTCTAATTATCTAATCAAATCTAATGTAACAATTGTTGTGTATCTTCGACTAATTACAATTAAAATAATTCTTTTATCAGAGTTTCCGTGCAAATTCCTACATTTTCCAAGGATATTTCAACGTCAGAACCAATCGTGGATCAAGCTACTATGCTCGTAGATAGAGATAGCGAACCGAAACGAAGAAGGGTGCGCTCATTCGAGGCGATCGCTCTTTATTGATCGATTCTTGCAATTCATGGAGGGTGGGATATCCATTAAAAGGTTCAATGCGGCTTTCGTATACATGCACGACTGACTATTTTTCATTGATCCATGCATTTCTTTTCATAGAAGCCATGTAACTATCGATTATTAAATATCTTTCTTTAACCTTTTAACTGATTACCAGTTCGAAGAAGATATCACAATCGATAATTGAATATTAAGCATTTGATTCGAGATATTTTTGTTTTTTGGATTCTTTTCTTTATTTATTGGCTTTTTATCTTATAAATGTATAGTTATTGGTGGAATTGATAATAGGAAAAAATTTAATTTAAAATTATGATTTAAAGAATAACTATATATGGTCGATCGTGAATCTATTTTTATATATAATATATTTTTATATTATATTTCTATTATTTTTATATTATATTTAATATTATATTTTTATATATAATTAATTTTGAATTTAACTTTCTTTTTCAGATAAAAAAAATTATATTTTTGATATGCATTGCAATATTTTATATTACATAATTTCTTTTATCGGAATTTTAATTACATTAATTAATTTTCTTAGAATATATTCACGATAGTTAAAAATTTAAAACAAAATATTCAATAAATACAAAGCAAAAATAGAAGATAATTCCATAAATTACACATAATTACACATCATTTCATATTGAAATGAAATATGAAATTCATAAAATTTTCATTTTTTGTAATTAACAAGAACATTTTCAATTTTAATATTATTTATTATTAAAATAAAAACTTAATTATATAAAACATTTCATTATATAAACAATTCAATTAATATATCTAAATATTTAAAGGATGATTCTTCAAACCAAATTAAAAATGAAAATACAAAGATTGTAGTTTGTTTTTTAATTAAAAATCACATATCCAGCAAGTTTCAACAAACAAATAAATAATATAACAAATAAACAAATAAATAAATATAAACCAAAACATATAATATATATCATATAATATAATAAGCAAACATAAGATAATTCCTTGTTAAGAAAATAAGAAAAAATATAGAATAAAATTTTTCTATCCTATTTAAAAACTCAAAATAAAAATTACCAAAAGTTTATATATCTGTAATTACGAGTACAATTATTTATATGATAACAAGATAATCAATTTTGACAATTCTATAATTGATAATAGTTTAAAAAAATATTTTCTTTTTTAAATCTAATAATTTATTAATATCATATAGGCATTTATAACATAATAAATCTTACATATTACTCAATAAAAAATATTTGGACCATAATTATATATGTATACAATGAATTTTTAAATTCTATTTCTCCAAAAATTAAATTTTAGGTGAAAAAATTGTATTTTATATTTTTTTTTTAATTTTTTCATTTTTTAGCTATTTATTGTTTGGCTACGCTTTACATAAAATAATTTAAATAACGAAAAATGCAATAATCTTAACATCAATATAGGGAAAATAATGTACAAGTTATAGAAAAAAAAAACAAATAAAATTATAGCTTCATATAGAATTATTATATTTTTCTATTCCACATTTCTTATTGCTCGAATCGTCTCATTGTTTATCTAAAGATTTTATATTAGGTTTATGCTAGAAATATTTTTATCAATTTTTAATTAATAATTAAAAATAAAATAGCAATTAATAATAATTAAAAACGCAATTTTATTGTTTTAATTTTTATTTTATTTTTGCTTAAAGTACCATTCTTCAAATTTTTTAATATTTTTTACTTAGATATTTTAAAGTTAAATTATTTTTTTGTATTAATATAATATATATAAATATATACTTTATCTAATATGATATAATTTATAATACATTTAATATATATCGATTTTTTTAATGTTAAATAAAAATAATTTTAATAATAATAATAGATAGATGAAAAATGATGAAATACATAAAAATTTATATTGTTTTGAGATGATCAATCCTAACTTCAACCTGACAAATCATTTGATTTACATAGCGAGAAATGAACAATGACCAAACAATTCCACATTAATCCTTTGTTTTGGCCCGCATTTCGTGGATCGCCGCCTTTTGCCTTTGTTAGTCAAGGGGTATCCATGCAAACAGAAAGCTTCTGTTAGGTAATTATACACTTAATGATTGCAAATCGAGATTAAACGATATATCTCGACCGAATAGCTATTTGGACTGTGGGTTAACTAGAACACGCATGTTACGTTTATAAGATGATGAATTTCCAATGGCAACGCAATCGCAATTGTTCGAATAGCTTTATTGAAAATGCGTATAATCATTTAATGATTTAATTAATACATTTTTGAATTGTAAATGCTATGAATTTTGATTATTTCGAATTTTATTGTAATTAAATTTATAGTTTGAGTTTAAAATAATATAAAAAATTTTAGAAAAATAAAATAGTAGAGAATAATATTAACTTAATATAAATTTCAATAAAATGATATTATTGTATTTTCAATAAAATGATATTATTGTATTTTATTTCAAAAAAAAATAAAAATTAATAAAAATGATCCTAAATATACAATAATCAAAATAAATAGAAATAACATTTGAAAATTTCAAATATATAAATAAAAATAAAAATATTAAATAAAAAATGCAATTTATACATTTTTATTAACTTCTTTTCTAATATATTTTTTATTTATTTGTAAAATAAATATCTCATAAAGCTAATTTATATATGCTATAATTTGTGCATTTGTCACAAAATAGAAAACAGAAATAATTATTTTAAAATAAAAAAAACATCATTAATGCATTGATTAAAAGTGATTTTGATTTCCATACAGTGATTTTGACCTACTTTTATTATTTTTCATTATTTTATTTTTTATTCATAGTTTCATGTTAAAAAATAAATTCATTTGGTAAAACAAAAAACAGATATATTCAAAGATAGTAGTATACAATTTTTCCTCTTCTAATTTCATTAATAAATAATTCATTAATATAAACATTAATTTTAATTAGTATCTAGCTGATTATAATTATGAAATTTTAATAAATAAAAAATAAAAATTAAATTAAAAAGAAAATTAAAATTCTTTTATCTCAATTTTTTATTTTCTTAATTAATTCAGATAATTGTTAAACATATTTAAACATTAATGATTTATAATTTATATATAATTTTTATTATATTATATTATATATAATTATTAATTATATATAATTATTATTATTATTTATATAATTAATATTAATATTTCTTAATAATATTTCTTAATAATAAATTCTTTAAATAAATTTATAAACTCGAAATCTCTAAAGATTTCTTAGAATTGCTATATACTTACAATATGATATATACTTACAATACTATATAAAAATATCTAATTGAGTGAATAAATTTGAAATTATAAATATTGTCAAATAAATCAAGGTTCAAATATAATTGCCAATATAAAAATGAAGAAAAATATAAATTTAGTCGAAAATTCAATTTATCTCATCAAAAAAAATTTGAATTCTAGTATAAGCGATTATCTAACAATAATTATATTTTTATAACCTAATCTAAATAAGAAAAAAATTAATAGAACTTAAATTAAATTTTCTTGATTTATTATTGTTTAATATTAATGATATTCTTATGATTAAACTAATAAAAAAAAATTAATGAGTTATAAGTTAACTTATATAAATTAATTTATATTTCAATTTAAATAATAAAAGAAAAAAATTAAAATGGATTATAGATTAAGTTATGTTTCATTGATTTATTATAATTTATAATTCATTGTGGCGTGAATTACTTTTCGTTTGATTAAAAATTATATCAACTTATCGTAACTATTACATACATTTAGAAATCCATCAATTTCGTAATATTTTAAAGATTTTATTATTTTTTCACCATTTTTTTCAATATATACGTTTATCATTATTATTATTAACAAAATTTTATTTGGAAAGAATATCAAATATCCAAATAAATGTAATAACAAATACTAATATATTTTTTATAAAAAACAATATATAATATATTAGCAATTATAAATTTAAAAATTTATCAAGAATTTTTTATAAATATTTTAAAAATTAAATATATATATGTATTATTGTCGATTAGCATTAATTTTTTAAATATTTACAAAAAATTCTTGATAAATTTTTTGATAAATTTTTAGATTTATAATTGCTAATATATCATATATATCATATTGTATATATATATAAAAGTTGTTCGGAATCAATATTCCTAATAATATATTTTAAGATTATTAAAGGAATATAAATAAGGAAAATATAAATAATTACCTGAATTTTTATAATAACATTCACAAGTTTGATAATAAGTTTCATTTAATTAAACTATATATTATATTATATATTCATTTAATTAAACTATATATATATTCATCGCAACGAAAGACATGAATGTGAAATCTTATAAATTATAAATTCTTCATAGCTTGTAAAAAATAAAAATATAAAAAGTTTATATATTATCATATAAGTCGAATTCAATATACAGCGACATGCTTACAAAAAAATCGAAAAAAATTTACATCAATTTTGTAACATTGCCATTATTTTTCTATCCAATTTCATCAAAATACTTTAAAAAAACAATTACATACAGGATAACGATATTAGTGTTTTACATAAGAATCCTCACGCTGCATAATTTCACTTTAATAAAAGCGGATATGACGCAGCCAAGTAATTTGAATGAAAACGGATATACTGTGAAAAAATTGTACAATTCACATAGTCAGAGTTTGGCCTGTGTAAAAATGAGAGCGAGGTCAACTTATGATGAATATATTACGTTTAAGGTAAAAAGGGAAATATAATTTCTCTTTCTTTTACTCCTCTTTTTTACAAGATTTTAATTTCACGAGAACCTCTGGTGTTTAGAGTTAAAGTTAATGGTCCATGCATCCTTAAATGTTGCAAGAAAGATTTTTTTAATAGAATTTTACTCGCAAGATATTATTTAGAGTTTATTAAAAATTACAATAATTGTTACGAAAATTAAATTATTCTTACAATTAATATTTATTTAAAATTTAATATATCAAAATTTACAAATTCTAAAATTTTGTAAATTATTTTACATATAAAATTTATAATTATATTCTTTTTTAAAATTTTACATCAAATTAAAATTAAAATAAGTTAATGAATTTGTAAATTTTCTTATAAGAATTTTCTTATAATTTATAATTTTGAATTTGTAAAATTTTAGAATAATAATAGTAATTTTATAATAATAATAGTACAAAATAATATTATATTAATGATGTTCCATAATATTAAGATTTACCTATATTCAATGCTCAGTTATTATTTGAAATTACTATTTAATTTGTTATTTTCGATATTTATATTTTAAATTATATATATAATATTTAAAATTATCATTTAAAATTTTAAATTATTTATAATAAATTTTATTATTATCAACTTTCACAAAGCATATTATTACATTCTAACTTTTGAATTAAAACTATTTAAAATTTTCAATATTATTTTTTTAAATTCGGTTTTTTTAAATTGAAGCTTTAGTAAATTTTAAAATTTAAATTTTAAGGTTTATCAAATTTATTAATCCAGTAGCTTTTTGGAAGAAATGATAACGAGTCTTCTTTTTTATAAGAAAAATTAAAAGATAAATTATTTCTTTAATTTCAATTTTTTTTTTAGTCATATTTAAAATATTTAAAATGCTAGAGTAATTAAAATTGTCAATAATAATTTATTAAACTCATCATTTTATAAATATTTCACATATAAATTATTAAATTATCTAGCTTTATAATAAATCTTTAAAAAAAAGATTAATTTACAATTTCCATATATATTCGATTCTAATATATTTTAAGCAAAAAATTTCATAATCGATGTTTTTATAATTCAAATTACATTAAAAAGTCAAAATTATATATAAATTTCAATCAAAATTCAAATCAGCCTTTCTGCATCATGCATTACGATTTGTAACAACGGCGTCACGCATTATCTTGAGAGAATTTCCGGTTGAAATCTTCCTGTTGCCCTATCAGGAATTCTTGCATAAAACGTAAATTACATTCACGAATTCAATTTCTTGTAAGAATTCGTTGATGAGATCCCTAGATCAAACAGACAATTCAAAATTATAGTATAATGTTTCCGCACCATCGATAATCACAATCTTCTAGTTAAAAAAGCTGCTTCAATTCACATCAAGATTTCGATCGGATGATTTTCAATGGCAAATGGATTTTACGTGTACCGAAAGAGCTCTCTTTTATGAGTAACTTATTGATCCTCATGGGAAATTTATATATCATTCGATTGTATGATATTTTTTTTTCTTTTTTTTTTTTTTGCTACTTTCATTTTTTCATAAAAGA
>NW_006263363.1:453267-484674 GCF_000469605.1 Apis dorsata
ATTCTTTTTAGATATTTTTACTTTAATATAATATAATATATAATTTTTATAATTATTATTTTTAAAATATTTATTAAAATGGGATGAAATAATAAAATATAGATATTTTTAATCATTTATGATTGAATTTGCAGTAGACAAACAAGGACTAAATTAAAGAATTAAGTTTACGGATGGATTTCAAAATTTTAATAAATATAAAACGACTCGAGGTAGTTTAATTAAAATTTTTTAAATTTTTTAGTTTAATTAATTGTTGATATAAATTGTCTCAGTAATAATCATAGATGAATCATAGATGTATAAATTGTATCAGTAATAATCATAAACTTTGTCATTAAAATCCGAACTTTTAGATAGTCAAAATTCATATATCTTCTTCCTAAGTTATTCATTTTCCTTCTCATCAGCTTTGAAAGATTTGCGGAAAAACATATCCAATTGGAAAGATTCATCAGAAAATAAGGCCTAATTTCAACAAAAAAGATTAAAAAATATTATTTGCTGAAAATAAAAATAAAATCAGTTTAAATTATTGAACAAAAATTTATAGTGAAATAAAAATAATATTTAATTTTAAACGATTTAAAATTAAGAATCAAATTCCAGCAATTTAAATATTAATTGTAAAAGGAAAATATTTGATATTAGTTGTGAAAAATAGGAAAAAGTTTTATCTATATATTTCATTTTTCTGATATATTTAGGATAAAATGTTTCTACGCTCTAGAAAACAAACATTATAAATATAACATAATTATTATACACAAATATATACACAATTATCGAATTACAAAAATATAGTGGAATCATTTTTTTATTGACATTCAAGATAATAAATATTTGCAAAAATATATCATTTAAATCGTATAAATTTGTATGAAAGTAAAAATTAACAATATTTTAGAAAATTTTTTTCAGTATTAAAAATCCATAGAATAGATTTTGATTTTTATTACATGTATAATAATAAGAAATCATAATGATATTATAATTTATTTTGTTTATTCTGTTTATTTTTATAACAATAAAAGAATAAAATAATCGAAAATGTAATTAAACAATTTTAGATTTTATACATTAAACAATAAACTTAAAAATTTTATAAATTTATCTAATATATTTATGTAATAAATTTATTGTAATCTCTTAATATATTTTTTATAATCCAATATAATAATATGTGAATTATTCTATTTATGTTTCTTAATGTTGTTGTTTTTGCTTAGTATTTAGCAAATTGAAATTAAAATTATTA
Organism: Apis dorsata; assembly: GCF_000469605.1. Classification (NCBI taxonomy): domain Eukaryota; kingdom Metazoa; phylum Arthropoda; class Insecta; order Hymenoptera; family Apidae; genus Apis; species Apis dorsata. The sequence continues at coordinate 454,526 of NW_006263363.1, forward strand.
AAATATGATATTTTTCTATAATAAAAATAAATAGTTAATTAATATCAATCTCATACTAAAATATATAATCTATTATATAACTTATAATCTTCATTTATCTACATATTTAAATGTTTTAATAATTTATGGATGGAAATATACATTTAAATTCTTATTATTTTAAAGATTTTATTTTATAAAATAAATTTTTTTTTATTCTTTTTTTTTCATTGTTAATTTTTTTTTTAATTTTAACGTTATGCAAAAACTGTCATAAATTTTCGTTTCATATTTTACCGCGAATTCATCTTGTAACGATATTTTATTATATATAAAATATATAAGTCTGAAAGTATTCGTAAAACGTTTGTTGTAGATACGATCGAACCCTCGTGGCGATACACAGGATAATATGAAATCGGTAAGAAAATCCTTAATATCAATCATTCATTCCTAATTCGATTGTTAAATGATTTTTTATCGAATTATTTCTTTCGATACTTTTTTATTGGTGCAAAGGGATAAATTTTATATAAAAGAAACGCCCACATATATAAAAATTAGAATATAATTCTTAAATTATTATAATAATCTATAGTAATAAGTTAATTAGTTAAGTTAATAAGTTATTAATCTATAGTAATATCTATAATAATAATATTTAATGAAATCAATGAGTAAAAAATATTATAAGTATTCTTCAAAATTAAACAAAATTATTTCAAAAATTAATTAACTCATTAAGACTGAACATAATGTACTTATTAATGTAATTTGCAATTTTTTCTTATTGAATTTAAATTATTAAATTGTATTTTTCTATATTTTTGTATATCTATTTTATTTAATATATATTATTAATATAAAATATTTTTAAAAATTTCCATTGTCCAAGAAAAATATCTTAAATATTTAAAATAATAAATAATATAAATGTATATTTATATTATAATAAAATTATTAAAAATTATTTTATTATACATATTTATATTCTCTCTTATACTAAATCAATTATGTTAAATCATTAACCAATAAACATAAATACATAAAATAAATATAAGAAATGATTTTCAATATGTTGTAAATGTTTGTCTAATTAAAGATTTATAATTACAATTTCTATCGATTATTTTTTAAAATAACTAAACTTAAATAAACATATCATAAATTGAACCAACGCAAATAAAACCAGCGATTGCTAAGTTGAATTTGTTCTAAATACACAATATATATGCATGTAACATCGATCGTTTATAGGAACTTCTTTGATCTATGTTAAATATTTAACTATATATGATCCCTTTGCGCCTGACTTCAACTTCTAAACAAGATTGCAACTGGTTTCATAATGACAATCCTTTTATCATGGAGTTCGACTTCTATGTTGAAGTTCCATTTAAGATTTGGAACTGAGTTTAAGGCGATTATGAAACTGGCGGTAAACAGGAATTTTGCAAGATAACGTGATAAAATAGTTGGCAATTGTTCCATTTCATTAGAGGATTGACAACAGTTAAAATGATAAATGATCGAAAAATATGAGCATTTTTCTCATCATTCATTTTTCTTTATTTTTTTATTAGAAAAAAAATTGTAATATTTAATTTCAGAAAAATATAATTTTATAAAAAATCTACATATTAAAATTTTGATTAAATTGAAATTAGAATTAAATATTTGAAAAAATTATTAGTAATTAATCATTTCGTTCAGATAACAGTTTTCTTTTTGAGAATAATTCATATATAACTAATTATGAAATTCACTTATCAGGAAAATAATATACAAACTTCTACATGTACTGTTTAATTAATTTATAATTTTATTTAATAACAAAGTTCAAGATTTATTAATTAATCAATGTTCAAGTTAATTTAAATAATTAATCATTCAATTTTTATATTCAATACCAACTCCAATTATTTGTTTTCCAAATAATATTAAAAAAAAATATATGAAAAATAATAAAAACATTCTCAAATTAACCTCACAATTTTTAAATTGTTTTAAAATGATTTGTTAGAAAATTTTGTAATAAAAGAATTAATTACTTTTGCTCAATCTTTCAGTTAACTCTCTTTTCATATATTTTAATGAGCTTGTTTTTGTTTTTTATAATTAAATTTATATTATAATTTCAAATAATTTCAAATTTTTATTTAATTTATAATTTCAAATAATTTTTTTTTTACACATAATTGCTAATATTTAATAAGCATTTCTTATAGATTTAATAGTTGAATATGAATTTGCAAACCATTTTTTTTTAGAATTTTAAAAAAAAATTGCCATTTTTCAATTTTAGAAATATTTTATACTTTCATTATAATACTTATTTAATTATTCTTGACATGAAATGACTGTGTGGATTCTTTCAATATAATATAAATAGTTATTAGATTATAAATATCTAAATATATTTAAATAATAACCAAATAATGAAAACACGCTCATTTTTGTTAATATTTTTCAATTTATTTTAAAAACTAAAAGAAAAAACCTAACCATATCATACAATAAAGCATCTTTTTATTAAATATCAAAAATTATAAAATTTGTTTATATGTAAAAATATGAAGCTATAAAATCATTTTTATTTTCAATATAGAAATTCAGAAAATAATTCAGTAAAATGTATAGTAATGGCAACTGTATTTAATGACAGCAATCATTTTACCTTTTAACCAATTTTTATGAATTAGAAATATGTTGTTTAATATCATTTTTTCGTTTATATATACTGTTAATCGGTTTTAGTTTTCAAATTATTTAAAATATATTTTTTACAAATATATTTTTTACAAATATATTTTCCATACATTCCCTTATATTCTTATATAAGCAGTCACTTAATACACGATATGCATCTTAGGTTCGCTATGTCAGTCGTCCTCTGATTCAAATACATATTTACAATCTATCTCTTGATGAATCGCAGTATAATTTAGTTAAACTTTATTTTAAACTTTATTTTAGTTAAATTTTATTTTAAAGTATCAAAAATTGTTAATTTTTTTTATTTCTTCTAATAGCTTTTTCAATCTTTTAAGAATCTACTGCTTCAAAAATTATTTGTATATAAAGTTATTGATTTTAAGCATATTTGACAAATTATTAGAATACCATTTGGTTTGGTTATATTATCCAGAATTATATATTTGCATTAAGATGACGATCATAAGTGCAATAAGTCAAATTTGATAGCATAGATATAATTCACATATTTTTTACAAATATTTTTCTAATTTGTTCGAATAAGAGCAGCACGTCTATAAAGATTGCATAATATTTATAAATTTTTTTGTAAAAATCCACAATTTTTGAAAAATCGATTTTAAAAAGAGATTGCAATTTTTCAACTTTGTAAATGTTTTTTTCATAATTTTTAATTGTTCTTGACACAAAATGATTATATGTTCTCTCTCGAATAAAATGATATAAATAGTTATTAAATCACAATCTAAATATATTTAAATAATGATCAATCTTAAAAAAATGCTTAAAATATAGTTATTTTTGCTCATATTCTTAAATTTACTTCAAAAAATAAAAGTTTAGAAAAAGAAAAGAAAATCTAACCATGTTATGTATTAGCAATTTTTCTGCTAAGGAAAGCATCAAAAGAAGTCAATAAATAAATCATTTTTAGTTTTAATATAAAAGCAAAGTTTGACAAAACACGACGCTGATAATGATATTCAATAATAACAATTGTATTATCTATCAAAATTAAATTGAAATTATCTACAAAATTGAAATGCGATATCAGCAAATTTACAATTAATACGTTAAGTTAAACCAGTTTTAAATAAACTGCCACATATATCAAAAACAATATATGATATTATATATATATATATGATATATGACAGACTTTAATAAATATGTAATTCTATTTTTCATCTTTTTATGAATTGAAAATTTATTTATCATTATAATAAATATTGAAATATTGAAAGTGCATTATATAACAAAATAATAATTTTATTTATATTGAAACTATACAAGAATAACAAAAAAATTAAAACATCATTAAAATTATCAAATAGAATCCATGAAAAAAATACAGAAGATATATACATATATACACATATATGTAATTAATATATATAATTATATTAATACGTTATATTAATATATATAATTAATTATTATATATATAATTATCTATTTAATTATCCTCAATTAGAATATTATATGATTTCTGCTAATTCTACTGAAAAAAAAAGAAAAAATAAATGTAAGTGAGATATTAATATTCGTAGAATTCAAATCACAGGCATCAAAATTTTTATATACTCGAAGACGATTGTAAAATTTTAAATATTGATCAGGATATCAATAGTTATTTAAAATACATATAAAAATGCGGATAAATCTACTTAAATAGAAAACTGTAGAATTTGTCCCAAATATATAAAAACTGTTTAAATAGTTTAATTAAAGATTTTTAAGATAATTTCAAATAGCTTTTTTTCTTTGATTTTTTACAATGATATTTTTTGAAAAAAATTTTTGTTTCAACTTTTTTCATAAAAAATTCTCGTTTTAGCTTTGATAATAAGTTATTAACAAAAGATACTGATCAATCATATACATATAATATCAATTAAGTTTGAATAAATAAATTATGTATCGAAGCAAATTTATTGAATATTTATTAAATAAAATTATATCGAATTACACTTTATTCATATTTATTCAAATAATAAATTAATTAATTAATTATTATTCGTGTAGAATGAATAAATTGAATTTATTTGTTATTTAAAATAAATAATATTAAAATTATGATAGAAATATAAAATTTTTTTAACGATTTTTTAAATGAACACATAATACATATTTAAAATAAAAAAATGTATAATTAAATGTTACGATATACTGAATTATTGAAATAAAAATATATAAATAATTTGTCGAAATAATTATTACATTATATAAATATATTATATCATAGTATATAAATATAATATATCATATTTCATTAAAATCACTTCTTATAATTGTATAATATTGTTAGATGCAACAGACTCAAAACACTCAGATCCTTTTTGAAATTTTACATTCTTTTTATATATATGTAGATAATATGTGTCTGTAAATTTCATTATTGTATTTTTAAAATTAAAACTAAGTCTGTATTTTTAAAACTAAGTCTATATATGTTTCGCAGATCAATATTGACCAACAAACATTTATTTTTTTAAAAATATAGAAATATAATTTCTTCTTCTTCTAACATCTAATAATATAATTTATCTATCAATATCGAAGATATTACTTAATATGGATGAATCTCTGCAATCGCATGCGTTTAATTATGATGAATAGAATATAAATGATTAAATAAGTACAAGATGCAGCAACGATACATATGTAGGAAATCTTAGGATTATAAATATAATTATTTATTTAACAACTTAATCGACTTTTTTATTGATATGATTTTTAATTCTGTGTCAACTTCTATTTCATAAAGAATTATCTATCATGATAAAAATTTATTTTGAAATAATATCACATAATTTAATGTTAAGCTCATATTCTAACTTTATGTATCCTATACTCATAGTTAATCATATTTAAAGTGATCGAAAAAATATTCACAAAGATTGACTTATTAGGAATAGAAATTTTTGTAATCTGAATAAAAAAAATTTTTATAATCTAAATAATAACGAGAATTTATTTGCTCTTTTAAGAAATTATAATAATATTATAATATATAATATATAATATTAAAATTAATAATATATAATATTGAAATTAGGATGAGATTTTTTATTATTCTTAACCAAATCTATATATGAAATCTTTTTTATCTTTGTTATTAAATCAGATATAATTAATCATAATCCAATTGAGATTTCATGAAATTTTTTTATATATCTTATGTAATAAGTAATATTCTCGTAGTTACCCAGTTTTCTAATTGACAGTATTATTTTTAGAAAATATTAATATCGATTATATTCGTTCTTAAATTTAAAGATCGTGCTACATTAGTTTATAATCAAATTTCATGTCTATTCTAAATTTCTAATTGAGGTTTTTTTTTATTTGAATATTGATTTATTTGAATCAATTAATAATTTAATTGTAGATGAAAAATATAACCAAGATTATATATTTATATCGTTTTTAATTAAAAAATTTGAAGTCAATTTTATTTATTTAATTTGGTCGAAATTTATTAAACATTTTGATTTAAAATATATTTTATGTGATTTTAAGTTAATTCCTTTTGTGTAAAATGGTTAAATCATCTGTAAAAAATTAAGCTTTTTCTTATATATTTAATTTTTAGAAAATTTTTAATAAATGTAAAAATATTGATATAGAGATCCTATTTACTTAAAATATCTAAAATAATATTTTATTCTTGCATTATATTTTATTACTATATATTTATGTGTTATTACGACTTTTTCAATATTCATGGAAATTAAAATTATATATTATTTATTTAAAAAATTCTTGTATTTAAATATTAATGTTAATTAAATAGTCTACGGTTGAATAAAAATATCTAAAGCCATTTTGGATTAGGATAATTATTTTATTATTTTATAAATATCTGATTAATTTTTTAATTCTTTTAATCAAAAGATTTGAAATTCTTCATTGATTCTAAGAAAAAGATTTTAATTTCAAAAGTTGATTCTATTTCAAAATTAATTCAATTATTTTATATAATTTATTATATATAAGAAATTTATATCATATATATATAAATTTATATCGTAATTTAAATCAGTATAATTCGAATATTTTCGGAAAAAATTAGTATGTTAGCAATTTCTTTATAACTGATAATTATCAGAATTAATATTAATATTAATATTAATATTGATATATTTTTTGTAGAAAAGTTAAATTGTTTTAAGTTTATTCTATATTGTTTTAATAAAAATAGACTTGTTAATTGATATCAATTTAACTATGATAAAACTTAATTATGTTTGCATTTTACATTGCTTCATCATTTTTCTATATTTTTTGAACTATATAAGTTTGTTTTATGTTTCTCTTTTCTGTAAAAATATGTTTGAAATTTTTAATTGTTGTTTCTATAGTAATTATTTTATATTATATTATTTTATATTTTATGCTACTTTCTTATATTTCCAATCTGATCTAATCTTTAGTTTTTGAGATAAAATGCTTGCAACAATTATTATGGTAATAAATTTTTTGATTACTTTTTTATTACTGTTTATTTAAAGATTGAAGTTAAGGTTAAGATATATAAAAGATTGTGAATATTTGAGCATAAAATGTTTTATTTAATTACTTCATAATATTTATTCCAATCTACTAAGTTGAACTTCCATCGAAATACAAATTCAACAGGATGGAGATTGATTGGAATGGATTTATTATAATGAAAAACTATTATAAAAATCCAAATTTAAATGGTCATTATACAAATCACATCAAATGAATATATATATAATCAATTTTACAGGTTATATTTGACTATATAGATTTAATTTTATTTCACTGTAGATTTCATTGAGCTGAAATAAGTTAAATTGAAATCGCTTAAAATAAATATATTTAATGTTTTTATTTCTTTATTTAAAATATTTATATATTTTTCATCTTGAATCAGTTTTTTCTGAATTCCAAAGTATATTATGATTATTAAAATCGTTTAAGTTGAATTGAAGTAATTATGTAAGATTTCTATATTGAAAAAGTTATATAGCTCAATTTAATATAGTAATTGACTTTTAAATAAATCTTACAAATATCGATGTTTGGTATTAATTATATTTTGATGGATATTATTTTCATTAAAGGAATTTAATGAAAATTTCTAAGTTACAGATATTAGTTATAATATGTTTGAAACGTATGATTTATAATTAGTTAGTTTTGAATAGTTTGATTTTCTTCATTCATATAATGTGTATACTTAGAAAGCATTTATTAAATCGATAAATCACTTATGAGACAAACGTACGAGATATAAATCGTATAGAATATATAAGAAATAGATAGATTCATTATTATTATCGAACAATTACTTTACATGTATTAAATAGATAGATATCATAAATCTATCAGTCTATATCATAAATCAAAACGAATTAATAATTTTTCTTAGAAAAACTTATTCTAAAAAAAATTTTTTTTATGTATCTGAAACTTTTCATAGATTATATGAATCGTTAAAATCATAGATTCAAAATATACTTATTTTGAAAAATATGTTTTAAGCATTTAAATAAATGATAGGAATTAAGGACATACATATATTTATTTTTGATTATAATTAATTTATAATCCTTAAATAAAAAAATTAAAAAAATTTTTTTTTCCATTCATTTTTACATAAATCACTATCTAGCCGTTTGTATCATGATTTCGGAAACATTCTGTATATTTAGGTATAGATACTTATTTTTTATCTTTATCCTATAAAATAATTTATCATGTAAAATTCCAAGAGAGAGAAAAAGAATTATTGATATTTATATTTTTATTATTCATGTAATTCGTACATTTCATCATCAAGATTTTAATTTGCATAAAAAAAGGATGCGCTTATCCGCGTGATACCGCATGGCCCGGATTTAAACATCAGCGAGATTGAAATCTTTCGTAAAACTGGGACATGATAAAAAGTCAGAAAGGTGATAAAAATAATCAGATAAAAATAAAACAATTCTCTTAAAAGGTAACTAAAATTGTGAATTCAATGAATTTCTTTGTTCCGAAACTTCCGAGTCTTAAATCATTTAACTTTCTCACTTTTCTCAATTATCTCAAATGTCATTTGCATTTCTGACAATCTGGATCATATTTATCTTTATTTCTGTTCATTTGTTTAATAGTTTTCTTAATCAACTAATTTATAATTTTATGTCTTATTGATGTTTATGCTCTTCCATGAATATATCATAAATGAGATTATTTCACAAATCGAAAAAAACATTAATAAAAATTTAATTATTTTCGATAAATATTTTTTAAGATAAATATTACTATATTATAATGATTTAACATTTTTATATATAATATCTATAAAAAATTATATATTTTTAATAAATTTCGTTTCATAATTTGATTGAAAATTTTTTGCTAGAGATAATATAATTTTATTTGTTATATTAAAGAATAAATTAGTAATAAATTTACATTACACATATAATAAAATTATTAATTATAATTTATAATTAATAAAACATTGAAAAAAAAATAAAAAAGTTTGGTTATTGTACAAAAAGGGATATCTGAACTAAATATCTCAAAGGACTATCCATTGTTGTAAAATTATATAACTATTTATATTATGAATCTTCAGTAAATTTAGTGATTTCTAACTATTTTCTGCAATTGATTGATGATTAACTGAATTTTTTAACAACTGATTGTATTTTGATTTCTAACAGATTTCTAATTAGATTTTCAATAATTGATTAAATTCTTACTGATTTTTGTGACTTCTAATTGTGATTTGAATGAATTCTCTGATGATTGATTAAATTTAAATATATAATAATTGAATTTCTCAATGAAATCTAAATTCTAACTTTTGGAAACTGTTGTGAACATTTTTTTCAGTAATTTTCAATAAAAATATATCTAAGAGGCAATGAAAGAAAACCAATAATCGCATTAGGAACATTCTTTCTAAAAATATAGGGATTAGGATTTTTCAGTAGTTAATCACAAGGTATTTAGTACAAAGCACAAGACATGCAAAAATGATTTATGAAGTGGCTATTATATTTCAATTTCTCAAATAATTGCTATTGAGAATCTAAAACAATGTATTTCTTTGTAAAGAAATTGTATTTCTTCACTGTTAAAAAATTGGAAATCTAAACTGTTGAAAATATTAAAGCTAATATTAAAACTAATATATTAAATATTAAAAAAATAAAATTTAAGCTATTGTAGCCCTTTCAATACTCTTTTATTTTTAATAAAAATAACAGATAAAAATTCTTGACGTAATGATGCTATGTTATGTGACGAATACAAAGAAATGTAATAAAAAGAATAAGAGTGAAAATGCCAAAAGAATAAAAAATGTAGAAGAGACAAAAACGTAGAAAAAGAGCTTATTATTTTAATTTTAAATAATACAATTACTGCGTTTCTTCTTGCTTGACGGAATTATTTTTCTTATTATTAGATAATTAATTGATTAATTAAATAATCAAAAATTAATTAATTATAAGATTCTTTTATATTAGTTTAATAATTAAAGTAGAATCAATTTTTGCCAATATTTTTATAACATTATAATTAGGCAAAATAATATATATAAAACAATAAATTTATAATAAATATTTTTTCCATTATCAGAAAAATCTATAACAACACAGAATTCAATCAAAAAATCAAAAAATCTGATTTAACAATCTCTTTGATATCTTTTAATCTACTTTCCTGTATTTAAGATATCTTAGAAGGCTTTATTGATGAGTTATTAATAGATCTCACATTTCGATCTTTCTTTCTTTCTTTTTTTCTTCCATAGAAATTTCATCCTTTCATTTTTTTTCCTTTTTTTCTTTATCATATAAATTTATCATAAAAACTATTTTAACATATATTTTGAATAAAAGTTCAAACAAAATCATATTTAAATAATCATTAATTGTTTTAAATGTTTTGCAAAAAAAAAATGATTTCACATTATATCCTTTTTTTATTCAATATTTTATAAATTAAAAAAAATTAATATGTTTCTATATACATATTTTTAATTTTTTTCCAAAATATTTTTTTTTTTTGCTATACAGACTTTTATGTATAAATTAATCAATATAAAGTAATTATTTTTTATCAATATTTATATAATGAATATATAAACATTATATTTTAATTATTTTTTTATTTTTTAAATAAAATTATTTTTTTTAATAGAATATAATTTTATTGCAATAAGCAATAATTTGTTATTTTTTACAAAACAAGTATTACATTATATATTCTGAAAAATCTTCTTAGGAGATATTTTAATTCGAAGTTTATAAAACTTACAAAATATTAAAAACAAAGAGAGCATAAATAGAAATATTTCACGTGTTCCTTGTTTGTTCCTTTTTTCATATGTATAATAAATTTTATAAAATTCAAATTACAATATGTTTTAAATTTATGATTTTTCAATATAAATATCCTAATGTTTTTTTTAGAAAAAAATAAATTGCATCGATTGCATTAAAAATTATAAAAAATGAAGGTGAGCTTAATATGATCTTTATAAAATCAATTTATAGAAAAATTATTAATATCTCTAATGTATCTGTTTATATCAAATTTGATCTAAAATATTTTTTCATATTTACTGTACAATGAAACTATTAATATTAACATAATATATCTCTCAAATTATTTTTACAACAAGTTTTTTTTTTTATATATTTCTTTTTTCATGATATTCTTTTCTTCAAAAACTTCACTGTATTTAGATAAAACAGATATCTTATATAATTATCTTTTAACTTAATTATGATTATCATTTAACAACAATTTTTCACCAATTTCATACAATTTGTTTAAACAATATTATTGATATCGTGACTACTGATACTTAATATCGGGGATTGCGTTTATAGATGTAAAATCCAGATTATTCTGATAATCTCATTAATATTCAATGGTCACTCTACCATATGTCGTAAATCCCACAGAACAGAATCCCTCTATGCAATCTATGATAATGCGGGTTTTTTCAAACAAGCTATTTGAAATAAATATATAATTTAAATGCGATGGATTTGATCATTTCCATTTATTTTATCCGAAATTCTTCTAATAATATATCATATATCATATGAATAATTTTCTTTTTTTAATAGAAAAAACTTATTTGTATATACAAATATATATAATGTATATATAAAAATATATATATGTATAATGTAAATATATATGTATAATATAAATATATATGCATAAAATTGCTATAATGGAATTATAATAATATATAATAATATATATATATATAATAATAATAATAATAATAATAATATAAATAGAATTATAATTAATTTAAGAGAGACAAAACATAATGACTTAATTATTTCAAGTTGTCAACTCACCTAACAATTTTCATTCGATTGTCAAGCGAACAATAAAATGACCTTGCAATCAAGCTTGTTGGAGTTTCTTGGACTAATTCAATAGATTAATCTATTTATCCCCATAAAGCAGAATAGATTTCTGTCTGTTCATGCAGATCGCGATTCAACTAGTTAAGTTTTCAGGTAAATGAACCGACCTCAAATCAACCAAAAAGTTGGACTCCTCAAATCACAGAGCTACATCATACTTAAATCTGATCGCTGAATTATTAAATCGATCGAAAATATTCATCGCTATTTTTCACGTTTATGAGTTCATTTAAAAATTTCAGCTTTTAATTCAAATATGTACATTTTAATTAGCGAAATATAAATTATGAAAAAAAGATAATAAGATAATCTACTTAAAATTATGTGCTTAATGAATATTTAATAAAAAATTCATAAAATAGACAAGTCATTTAATACAGTTTATAATATTAACTGATTTTTAAAATTTCTAAAATCAGATATTAACATTTTTTTTAATAACAAATGAATATAACATGTCATATTATGTTATGTTAAAAAAAAAATCTTAATTTCTTTATAAAATTTCAATAAATATGGAATCCATTAGATCTATTTCTAATAATCTTATTTATACACTATATATTTATACACTATCAAAATCACTCTTTTGAGAAATGAGAAATTACAGAAATTAAGATTTTTTTGATCTTCAAGAGATTTCAGCTATTAAATGTTATTAACTCTTTACGTTCGAGATCTTTTTTTGGCGAATCTTCGAATCAACAATTCAAGATGATTTTCCGATGAATTTCTTACAATTAACTCAAAATGACTTCACATTTTGACACATAATTAGCATAATTAATTTTATATTTTAATATTTTATGTATCTTTACATAAAGAAAGAAAATTTGTTGAATATTAAACTCTATATTGTTGTTTTGTATGATATTTTATAAAGCAATCCAAAATGCATTCTCGGTTTGTCAAGCCAAATATCACAAAATAAAATATCGTTTAATGTCTTTCATCTTTCTTATTTCGTTGACAGCAAAGCTTATAATTATTATTTTTCGCCTTTTTACATCTTTCGCTTCATCTCTATCTTCATCACTGCTTTCTTTCTTTCTATTGTTTCTTTATAAATAGAAGTAATTTCATCATTCAATAACAAAAAACTTATCTTAATTTAAATTAATCATTATTATAATCTTACAAAATTTAAAAACTTTGAAAATAATATTCCTTACTACGATTATCAAATTTAGAAATGATACCAAAAATAATATCAAAAATGCAATCTGATCCGCAATCACGATTTAATTTGATGAAAAAATCTAATTATTTGACATTATATTATTCTACATTTCATGAGATTATACGTAAAGATCTTAAGAAAGTTATTCGCGAAGCAATATTCTAAAAAAATTATAAATAAATAAATATTATTGCCAGTATAATATATTGAATCCAAATAATGCCTAAGAGATACCTAAGAGGTCACCTTTCAAGTTATCGCATCATAGTCTGAAAGTCACCATTCCAATGCAAAGAATTAACAAATAAAATTAGAAACATTAACGTATATTTAATTTTATATATGTGTATTTCTAATGATTGGAAAGTATTCGTGTTCGATAATGTTGCATGGATAGAAGCTCATTAGATACATGCATGTATATATTAAATGTTCTTTTATGACTGATGTGTTTATGTGTGTAAAAGCTATGTATCTTTTTAACGATAAGAGGACTGTATTACGATACAAGAATTGGGTCTCTCATAATATCAATTTAGGTGTCCGATAATCAGAGCACGGTGCATTAGAATTATAAGAAAATTATCTTATTCGTCATATTTGGCAGTTAAAATATAGATGTGTTCACAATATTAATTCACAATATTAATGAAATATTAATTAAATGTTTTTTCACATTATGCTATAATAGGTAATGTTATCCAATAGTTATAGCATGTTATATATGATATATATTCCTTGTTACAAGAAAAATTATTTATTGATCGTCAAAATATGTCTTCATAAAGAAATATTAATATAATTACATTCTCTCTTATTTTTTGATGAAGGCTTATATCTTCACAAATCTCTTCCAAATTCAATTAGGAGAGTCATAGAAAGACACGATAATAATCAATTAGATTGCATCCTGGTTTGTGATATAAATTAAGAAAATTTCTCAGACTAAGCTCCTAATCTGCATCATATTAAGATACGTTCGTAATACTCAGAGATTGATTAGCATATGTTTATTATAGATTTCAAACTGGGATAATGTTGGTTCCTGTTGAATCAATTATATTTAAAATCACTTTTGAGATAGTGTTGTACTCCAACTAGGCTAAAATATATAAAAAATATATAAAAGTGATAGAATCTAAATTCTTTTCAAAAACAGCAGTCTTGTGTTGGACAATATCATTTTTTATTTAATTTTAATGATGATAATAATGAAAAAAAAAATTCTGCGCAAAAAAATTTTTCCGAATAAGTTAGTCATAAATCTCGCGAGTAATAAGTGCTCTCAAACAAAACAATTGAATTTAACTTGATTTATGTTAGATATATGATTATAGTTCTAATTCGATTATTATAAAACAATATTATTATAAAACAATTATATATGTAAACAAAGTTTACATATATAATACAATTACAGCAATAAATGTAAATATCAAATTTAAGTTCATTTAATTATAAGTTGGTCTTAATAATCATAAGCCATAAATTGGAAATGAAGCTGCTAAATGTTCTATATTAAATTAAACAAAAGAATTTATTAAGAAACAAAATAAAAATTACATGAAGTATTAATTACTTATTTAAATTAAATTATTTTAAATTACTTATTCGTTAAATTTGTTTGGAGTTTTTTAAAAAAATTTAATAATAAAATTTTTATTATTAAAAACAAACTAAAACTCGATAAAAGAATAAGAACTCATAATTATATAGAAAATAAAAAAATAATAAATATTCAAAAATATAATAATACAGCAATTAATATTCATATGAAATATATATATATATATAATATATGAAAATTTTATCTTTTTTATTTCAATTATAATATATATTTTATATATTTAATTTTAAATAATATGATTTACTAATTACCTTAAGTATTAATTGTTAAATAATATTTTTGTTTAACTAAAGAAGTTTAAATAATTTTAACATCAAGCATATTGTATTGAATGCACTAACTTTTCATCCAAATCGCATACAATCCGATTATCTTAACACTCTTTCGAAACGAAATCAAAATGCAAACTAAATCCTAAATATATATTTAATGAATTAAAGAATTAAAAAAAAAAAGTAAGTTTAAAGTTATCCAAATTTTTGATATTATAAAATTATCAAATCATAATAGATTAATTTATTAAGATATCAAATATTAAATGAATGAATTATCATCTCAAATAATTCAAATTTCTTAAAATTTTGACAAAAATATAGATATAGTTATCCAACTATTATATAATAACAATTAATCTGCAGATTTTTATGTAATTAATGCATAGAAAATATTATCATATTTTAGTTTAAAGAATCATTTTTTTAAATTTTACTCTTAAAGCTATATTTCATTTGTATAAAATATGCAATAATTTAACAATAAATATAACAAAAATCCGCAATTAAATTTATACTCTAATATAGTAATTTATATTCTAATATATGTTTCTAAATAAAAAAAAAACACAAAAAATAATTGCAAAACAAAAAATAATTAGATTTTACATTTATAAGAATGTAAAATCTTTTTTATTTTCTACTATTTATTTTATAATTTATTTTACATATATATAAATATATATATTTTATATAATTTATTTTGTAATTTTCTACTATTCTTATTTTTCTTATTAAATATTATAATTTATTAAATAAAAAATAAAATTAAAAAACAAAAAGAAATGTATAAATTTTTAAAATATAAATAAAAAGAACGAAATAAATGACAATACTGATTTTGAAATTAATTTAATCTTTTCTTTTACTTTCAGAAGCTCGAATGATAAAAATTTAAATAAAAGAAAAAATTTTTATAAAATTATATTTTTTTTTCTATATTTCAATTAATATGCATAATAATATGTACAGTGTACAATAATTTTAATTAATAATAGTTAAAATTGTTGTTAAATTTAATTACTTACAATTAATGAAGATATCAAAATATGAAATACTATATTTATTATATTTATCATATCTTGTTGCAGTGATATACACGAGAGATTTGTTTTACCGGAAGGATCGAGAACCACAGTAACGTTGTTATCACGTCCACAGATTGCAAGTTCAATTCGAAAACATGTCTTACTGTATTAATATATAATTCATAAACATGTTTATGAATTTCGATGAATATGTTCTTTATCATTTGATCATATCTATTTTTCATATATATATATATTTATTAATATTATTTGTAAGTAATATTGAATATTTTTATCAATTATATTTGATTATTTGAAAAAGATTAATTTTAAATTATTTTAATTATATAACATATAAAATATCGTATAAATTTATTTTATTTATTGAATCCATTGGATAAATAAAAATATCATAAAATCATTATATAATTATCATATAATCATAAATTATAATATCATAAATTAGATTTTTTAAAACAAACTTCAATCAATCACAAAAATCAATCAATTTTTATATATATTATAAAACTTATTATTTTATTGAAACATTATTTCTCAATATATAATATAAATTCAATAATATATAAATAATATTTATAACAAATTTATGAATTTAATTGTTTTTAATAAAAATTTTTTAATGGAAATTTTTTTCTTATAATTAATGAATCTTATTCGTTTATTCAATATATTTCAATATATCTCTTAAAATTCAAATAATTAAAAATTATAAAATGAATAAAATTCTTCAAAAATTAAATTTAATTAATAAATATTATTTTATCATCTCTATTTATTTCTACTATGTTACATATATTGCAAAATACGATGTTGATTTATTTGTTACATCTTACATCTATTTGTTACATTACATCTTAAACAATCGTATCAATTCAATCTCGAATATAAATACAAACTATTTATTATCCATCCGTTCCATTTAAAATTTCGATCTCACAGAATTTGAAACCACAACACGAACATCGCGTGCATCATGCATACCAATGAAACGAACTGTACCATCTTGAAAGCTGTAAAAGTATGCATTCAGAAATTCTCATTGAAAAACCGAACATTCTAAGAACTCCAAACTCCATCGAGCTAATGCATCGATAATAAAGTTCAAGTTCAATGGAACTTCATTTTATATGAACTAAATTTTAAAAGTGTTTTTTTTTTTGACCATTTGAATTTTAATCGAATTTCTATTATCTAAATTACTACATCATTCTATTATATATACCAATCTATAAATATTTTTATAATATAATAGAAATGGAAATATATTTATCTTTAATATAAAATAAATATAAAATAAATATAAAATAAATATAAAAAGTTAATTTTTTACATTTGCAAAACTGTTTCCAAATTTATAATATTACAGTATTATTATGTATTTTAGAGAAAATATTTCGTAAAATCCTCTCATAAAAATATTAACTCGTATTGAACAAAAATAGTGAAGAATCGTGATAAAAATTAAATAAACTTTCATGAAAAATTTAATTATATGAATTTATTTCTTTCAACATATTTATATAAGCAAACTTTTATTATATTTTAATAAAATAATAAATTATAAACTAAAGAACAAAAGAAAGAGAAAGGATAAAAATTCAACGATTCTTCAATTTTCTTGTTACAGTGTAGTGGTCATACAGTGCGATGTTTTACCGGTGGTCCTCGCAAAAGCCATGAGTCGCAATGTCCAATGCTTCAGAAGCTCGAGAAGCCCGTCCTCTCTTCGTCCACGACAACTACACCGCCGATGACATCAACCAAGTCGACGATTGTGAGAAACCACTTGAACAGCACCTGTAGTGTAACAAATTCGCCGCATCAGAAGAAATTAAGGTTCCATCTGGCAAAAGAAAGAAAAGCCAGTACTACATTAGGAATCATAATGAGCGCTTTCATAGTTTGTTGGTTACCGTTCTTTGTATTAGCTTTGGTCAGACCATTCCTTAAGAATCCAGATGCTATCCCAGCATTTTTATCCAGTCTATTTCTTTGGCTTGGTTATTGCAACAGCCTATTGAATCCTATCATCTATGCGACTCTGAACAGAGACTTTCGAAAACCGTTCCGTGAAATCCTTTACTTCCGTTGCAGTAATTTGAACCACATGATGAGAGAAGAATTCTATCAGAGCCAATATGGTGATCCTATTAATAATTGCGAAATCAAGGCTGGAGAAATAGACGCCGAACGTCTCAATAATCAAGGTATCGAATCAATCGATATTGCTGCAAACGCTCCTAATGAGAGCTTCCTGTGATCCGGGGATAACTTCGATCGTCGAGCCAATCGCAAGACCCTTGAAACAAATTTGAATCCACCATAATTGATTTTCATTTCAATTTCGTGAATAAAACACTGATTGTAGAGTATTCTATAAGTTGATTCGAATACTATAAATTTTTTAAATTTGATTTTCACTATATAACTGTGATGTAATAATTCATCGCGTTACACATTTAGCGCGAGAAATTAGAAGAATGAATTGAATCAAGCTGTATTTTAATTATAAATTCAAGATCTAATTAAAAATAAAAAATTTTTCCTGAATTAATTAAGTATAGATTGTTAAAAATCATAATTCCACATTCAATAATTATATATGTTAACACGTTCAATCCGGATAATGACACAAAATACTTAACACACAAAATACTTTATACAATATACAAAATAGAGAAATAATTATAATGAAATAAATCTTCTATATAATCCTTATAAAATCAAACTTCATTCAAAATATATAGATGATATAGCATTAGAAAATTTATCGGTAATTGAAATAATTTTCTCTATTTTATTTTAACAATAAAAATTTATTAATATTTGCAATTGTTTTATTTGTAATATAAGTTTTTTATTTGAAATATAAATTAGTATTAATTAATTATAAATTCTATTATTATTGAGAATTCTAAAACAAAATTAATATTAATGTATAAGATAATATAATACATATACAATTCTAAATAAGTTCAATCTCTTAAAAACGCTTGGTGTAAATAGTCGATATTATGACAACAATTAGTTATTTTTGATGCATAATCTAAAAAATGAATCAAACTTCTATATTTTTAGTTCGTTGAAGATCCGAATGAAATCCGGATTGAATATGTTAATACTGAATATATTAAAAAATTAATCAATTATGTTAAAAATAGATCACTTGAACAGTGGTCGAAGAATCTGTTCCAGAGATATATATAATAATATATATTATTACTCGATTCAATTTTTCACATGATCAGATATCCAAACAAAACCTCGTTAAATCTTTTCCGTTTCGTGACAAGGGAAAAAGTGATTTCTGTACTATCTTTACGAAGTGAAGAAAAGAAAGAACTAGCAAATCAGAACAGACATTTCTTCGACTAAACTAGATCATGTGAAGAGTGCGATATCAAGAAGAAGAATTGTTGAAGAAATTCTCTTAGGGTTTAAACGTGATTGTCTCGATTTGGATAATCAAAAATGAAACATTCAAAAAATAGAATGATTAGAAAAGATCGATATTAATATACATTCGCTTAAGGTATGATATATGAATAAAACAAAATTCATGTTTCGAAAAATCATGTTATATATATTATGTACAGAACATATGATAAACTAATTTGTGTAGTATCGTATCGATAATCCTGAAATATATAATTAAAAAAAAACGAAACATGTCTCGAAAATAAGAATTCTTCTGATTTGAAACATGAAAACGTGTCTACCAGTGCATTTGGTTTTTCGGATAATTTTGATAATTCAATGAAGATGAAATAGTCAAAAGCATACATTCTGAACGATTCAATTAAGAATCGAATCATTGATATTAATTCATAAAAGATACAAAATGAATATTTTAAAATTTAAGAATATTTTTATAAAAAATAAATTTTATTAGATTTTGTTTTTTATATTATTTCTGCAATAAAATATTTATTAATTGTAATTAAATAATATAATTGAATTATATTGTTTAAGAATATAAAATTTTGAAAAATCTTAAAAATAGTTATATTTGATAAAAGGATTTTGGCTTAATACGACTTATAAAAAAAAGGAATATGATCAATCTAATTTTCAACAAATTATTAAAATATAGAAAATTAATAATTTAATTTTAATATATGAAATATTCTATAATTCTCTTTTTAAGAATATTGTATAAAAATTATCGATAAAATTGTAAAAAGAAAATTGTAAATTGAAAATTGAAAATTGTAAAAAGAAAGAAAAATATAGAAAAAAAAATAACAAAAAAATATATTAATAATTGTAAGCAAAATTTAATACATGAAAAAAAATGAAAGAATAAATACCGATGGAAGTATGAATTGTAAAAATTACTAATTGAAAAATTATCCGTGATATACAACAAAAATCATCCAGAATTATTTCTTGTATTTTTGGAATGTAATTATAAAATGTTTTCTATTTGAATCGTTAATGATATAATGATAAAAATTATTTCGAAAAATGATGAAAAATAATTGAAATAATAAAATAATTGAAGATTAAATAAGATATTATTTTTATGAAAAAAAGAACTATAATATATAAGATAAAATAATTATGTATTTCCAAATTTTAATAAAATAAGAGGATTGGATTAAATACAGATAAGGTAAACACAGAAAGAAAAATAGATCAAGTTTTGGATAGAATTGAAACAAACGTGAGAATATTTAGAAGAGAAGGTGATAGTACGTCGAGAAATTTCAAATATATCCTCCGGCTAGAGATCACAATCGATCGGAAGCCGATGGAATTGAATTTTCAGCATTGCCAACGAGCTAATATGGATGTGCGGGGAATCTTTGAATTTTCACGACGTTCGAAAATGAAAAATTTATATCGCGCGTTAGTGTATATATCCTATCTGAATAGACAAACAAAAATTAAAGAAAAAAAACGATAATAGAAAATCTATAATACTTTTAAGAAAAACAATGATCAATTTTGAAAAATGAAAATTGAAAACTTGAATTATAATTTTAAAGATTTAGTAATATAAAAAAAAAGAAAATCTAGAAGGTCATTATAATAAATAAAATTTATAAATATTAATTTATTTGTATTGCTTTTTTAAATTATTTTTTTTTATAAAATTAAAAACAAAGTAAATCAATATAGTAAATCAATATCTATATACATTATATATCTGTAATATGCAGAAATAATCGATTATAATACAAAAACAAAAAAATATTATTAAAACATATTTTAAAAAAGCAAGATAAATTTGATGAAAAAAAAATAAGTAAAAAAAAATATACGTACAATTGATTGAAATTGACAGAAATAAAAAACAAAGCTATAGTTAATTTAAATCAACGACTAGACAGAATCCAAATTAAAAAATCAAATTGTAACCAAATTAAACTCGCAAGGTTTACCAACACATATTTACTAGCAAAGTATAGCAAACACATCAAAACCTTCCACAAAAAAATAAAAAGAATCATTTTCAAATAAATACACTTTCATGATTGTTTCTGAGAAATCTGTGATTTTTATAAAACATTCCTGTCATGACAATCTTTCAAAATCATAAAATAAAAATAAACAAAAAATAATGCTATTTTAAAATTATTCGATAAAATCAATATTGAAAATCTTAATTGTGTAAAAAAAAAAGAATCGAAAAAAACATATGCATGTATCTAAATCATCCTATAAATAAAATTATTTTAGGGACTCAATTTTAATTATAAACAATTATTTATCATAAAACTTTAAAACGAAATCAATTAATGTTTATTATAATATTGTTCGACGTTAAAATAACAATAACAAATATTGAATAATATAATCAATAAATAATATAGATATTTAATATAGATATTATCTCCATTATGTTATTTTAAACTAACAGTAATAACTTTCAAATATATTTTATTTATAACAGAATCTTTTGAACAACTTTTAAAATCTTTAAAAATGATTAGATTATATAAATTATCATTAATAGAGTTTTTCAATTCGTAAGACAAACAATTGTTTAAAAAAAAAATCTAAAATTAACTTATTTAATAAATTTTTTATTAAAATATCTTATTTACCATTGTTTTATTTTTCAATAATATATATTTTCAATATATTGAAATATTTTAGATTTTTTACGTCCTTTAAATAAAATTAGAAAACTTTATATGTTTTGTAAAGATTCAGAATTAAATCTAATTTATTCTTTTCTCTTTTCATAATGAAAATATTATGAAAAAAATAATAAAAAAAAAATTTCCATCATCATATAAATACATATGTTTTAAAATATAATTTTATATAAAATTATAATAATAATATTAAATAGAAATATTAAATAGAATATTTTAACTAAAAGACAGACGATAATTCTCGTGAATACTTTTATATATTAATAATTAAAAATAAATACAATTTTTTTATTATTATTTTTTGAAAATAAACTTTTAAAACCATATTATTTATAAAATAATTTAATATTTACACTTCATAATTGATTCAAGACGTACTAATATATAATAAAATCGATAAAGAAACTTCTCTCAAATACATTATGTAGTTATATCGATTAAGATTAGAGTTTTTGAAGTCATATGGCCAGTTTGCCTAGACAATATTCGAATAATGGCATATAGAGAAGCAGGAATAAAATTTACAAGACATTAGAAGTAATTGAAATCGATTTAATTCCGATTGAGACGAACACATCAAAAATCCAATCCGAAAATTCAGTTGTGAACGATGATGTGTTTGATTTATGAGTATGGCATATCGCAAATCTCTTCGAAATAATCGCCGATCGGAAGATATGCGCATATAATAATTTATAATAATTTCTTTAAGCTATTGAATAAAATAAACAAAAAATAATGCTATTTTAAAATTATTCGATGAAATCAATATTGAAAATAACAACAACAAGATAAAATAATTATTATTGAATCTAATTTTGCTATGTTTAAAAATATTTCACATTCGATTTATTTGATTATTATTGTAACATACAATATTATTACATTTAATTTTAAATTATGAATTTAATTTACAAATTCAATGCAAAGACAATCGCAACTTATTAAAAAAAAATTTAAATCATCTTAAAAAATTTTAAAAACTATAACTTGAAATTTTTATTTAAATGTTTGAACTATTTTAAATTATATTGTACTATGTTGAATTATTTTACATATATATTTAATCTATTGATAAAAATGTAAAACTTTACATTTTGAATCGATAAATATGTCGCAAGTTTATTGACTTTATAACATGATAAATAAAAATAAATTTATACTATTGCGTGAAATAATTAAATCATTTAGTTAATCTATCATCATTTATATTTATTATAATGTTGGTATTTATATAACTTTATAATTTTCGCATTTTATGTTTTTGAAATACTATATATGTATATAATGTTTTGTTATTTATTTATTTATTTTTTAATTATTTAAATTTTGAAAAATAATTTAATTTTAAAACAAAAATAGTATCTCATTTAAATGAAAATAAAAATTATAAATTTTATATTTTCTTGTCTGTTATTTTTCAAGTCGTAAAAAATTTTTTTTTTTCTTTTTAAATCAATACTTCTTTTTAAATATGTTTTTGAATATAAACCTGAATTTTTCTTTTAAAAATTAATGCATTATTATATATATTTACATAATTTATAAATTATATAAATTATAAGAATGACAGGATTAATTCGTTCTCACCTTTTAATTAATTCATTCTTGAGATTTTTTCTTATTAATATTAGTTAATTTATTCAAAATACAAAATTGTGATTCAATACAAAAAGTTTCTTCTTGAATCCAAAAAAATATATAAAATAATGGTTAATACGAATTTAAATGACTGAATGAGAATTCGCCAAAATCCGTGAAAGCAATAGGGAAATATAAAGCAAAAACGTGGAGAACT
The DNA here is from genome assembly GCF_000469605.1 of Apis dorsata. Lineage (NCBI taxonomy): Eukaryota > Metazoa > Arthropoda > Insecta > Hymenoptera > Apidae > Apis > Apis dorsata. Next base: position 478,681 of record NW_006263363.1, read on the forward strand.
TCTACGAAATGGACAGTGAATCTTCTGATCTGAACCTTTTCATATTCATAAAAAAGATTTCATAAATATATATTAAAATCATCATGATCAAATATTAATTCACAAATCTATTACCAGTTAGAAAAGTAAAACCAATATAATATTTGTTCACATGTGAAATAAAACAAATATGAGCAATTATGATATTAAATCTACATTAAATTTTTCTTTTTTTTTTTTATAATATTGAAAATAATTGAAATTATTGATTAGAAAAAATAAAAATGCAACTACACATCTTGTAATAAAATGATTTTAGGAGCTGAATATATTAGATTTCTAATGATATTGAAAATATTTTATTGAGAGACATGATATGCAATTTTTAATAAATTTGTTTTCATTATTTTTTCGAAAGTAATTTTTTTTTTATAAAATGAATATGAAGAAAAATATTATCATTTTTTATTTTTGTTTTTCATAAAATAATAAACTTTTTATAAAAATTAATTATTTCTTAAAATCTAATAAATTCCAATTAAAGTTTTATTATAATTTAATCAATTCAATTTTCAAAATAATCATATCAAAGTTAATAATTTTGCAAAAGTATTTTCTTTTGAAATTTTATTGCAATAGAATATGATAAATTTAATTTATATTAATATGATAAATTTTTCATAATTTTAGAAAACTCTATATGTATCTAAAGATCCTTATTTAAATAAATTATAATAAATATTTTTTATATAAAAAATGAAAGAAAAAATTAAACGCATGTTAAATATTATTTTATAATTCAAGAAATTTATTCAAATTATTGTTAATATATGACAAATATACAAACCATCACTGGTAGACCCGTTATTAAAAAATATATAAATACATTAGATAATTATATAGATATAATCATGCATGGTGCTAATAAAGAGAATCATTCCAATAAACGGCGATAATTCATGACAAGAATAATTTGATGATAAAATCGAATTTAAACACAATCGGGTCGAAACTTTGTAAAAATATTTAACAGTATTACAAAAGAATATTTTTATATTCGATCGTATTGTTACGTTTCCTTTGAATATTTTATCATACCAAAACATTTATTATACTAATAAGTACTATATAATATAAGTAGTAATACTAAGTATTACAATATTTATTACTTATATTTACATTACTTATATTATGTAACGAATATAATAAAAATAATAATACATATTATTTATATCATGTATTAAAAAAATTAAACAATTATTATAGAAATAAATTATTATATAAATTGTGCTATTGTAATATATATCAAAATTATTTTATTTAAGATTACATTATATAAAATTATTATATTTTTATTTATTTTTTTGTATATAATAATTATTTTCTCATCTATAAAAGATTCATTATGTTATATTCAAAATATGTCTATGATTGAAAATTGATAGTTAATAGTGCAATAAAATTATAAATATTAATTATTATAATTATTAAAAATATAAATGAATAATTAAAAATGTAGTTGGGATTAGTTACGATTATATCTAATAATCATTGTTAATTAGAAAACTGGTGATTATTAATAAATAAAAATTTACAAGTACAAGTCTTAAGCTATTTAGTAGCTAATAGTTTGAAATTTGCTTAAAAATATTGCATTTTTAATATTTAGTATAACATAATTGAAAACTCTAATGATGTTATTTACTTGTAAATTATTAACGTTTACTTGTAAATAGTTACTGAGTGGCTAATCTATAATAATTTTAAATATATATCTACATCTTTTTAATATTCAATTTAAGTACAAAAATCAATTGCAAAGAAATATACTTTAAATTAAAAAAAAGAAATAGAAGTAAAAGGTGATATTCTCAAATCTAATAAATAAAAAAAAAAACTTCATATTAAATGAAAAACATAAAAAAATTAAATAAATTGTTTTTTATCTTTTTTTATTAAGTTTTATTTATTAAATTATTTCTTTATATGCTATTATAATTACAATGAAGTTTTTTTTTTATTTTTATATTTTTGTTACATTTTTATCTAAGCAATTTTTATCTAAAATATCGCCTTAAATGACTGAAAATCAACAAAAATAAATTAATCAAATTTTTTTCCTTTATATCATTAAATACTTATTTAACAAAAATTTGAATTTTTATAATCAATAATATATGTTGCGATTCATTAATATTTCATAAAATGAACTCAATATTTGAAACCGTATATTCAGGAACATATTTAGATAATTTTTTACGAGTATAGTGGAAAATTTTAATTATTTATGATACAGCGATATTTTTTTGAAGTTGCGATCCGATAGAAATTTAAATTTAGCATAAATTAACATGATTATTGGCACGGACGTTGTATAGTTCTATAAAATATAAAAATTCTTATAAAGATACCTATGTATCTAGGAAACAATGTAAAATCATCAATTGAATAGATTTTTAAAAATACTATTGCCAGAAAATTTATCATAATTTACAGGTGATAATTGCCATGTCATTTATTTAACTCTTCGTTTCAAGTTATTAATTGAAAGACAAAAAATACATTTCATTAATTCTAAAAGTTTTGCTATGTATATATACATAATTCATATATAGTAAATATATAAATAATAAGTATGAATGTTCTTTTAATAAAATTGAAAAAAGAAATTAATAAAAATAAAACAGACCAATAGAAATTTTGGAAAATTAAATATATTTTATTGAAAATGAATGTTTAAGTTTCATTATTGAAAATTCATGGCATTAAAATATGGCATAAAAATTTATATGATATATTTATTTAGTGTAATGTAATATTTATTATTTCTTATTATTATTTAATGTAATATATGCAATGTATAATTTAATTTCTTCTCAATTTTGTATCATTATCAGAATATAAATTCTTTTTTTTTATTTATAATAGATAAACTTCTTCAGACTTTTTCCAATGTTATCTTTCATAATTTTTTAGATTAACGAAGTTTTACTATATTTCCATTATCTTTAATTTGAATCTTTTTCTCGCATTCTTAGTTACTTTAAGTTAATTAAGTTTTGTTGCAGTTTAAAGTATTTTAAATTTTTAGTTATCCTATATTTTCTAAAAAGCTTTTCTGTATTTTTATTTTCATTAATTTAGATTTCCATTATCATAACTTATAAATTATCATTAACTTGTATTTCAGTATTTTTAATTATTTTAAATTGATATTTTATTTTAACTTGATATTTTTTAATTCAAATTTTGTTATATATTTTCATGTCATATATTTTTTTTAAATATTATAATTGCATTATAATTTAATTTTTTTAATTTAAATTTAATTTATTATAAATTCATTTTGTTTTATGTTTTTATTGAATCAATAATTTCTTATTTTCTTTAATTTCATACATCTTCATTTTTCAATAAAGTTTCAATATATTTTAATTTTTTTTAAATTAAAAAAATTATCACTAAAACTTTTTTAAGTTTTGTTTGTCAAATATAATATGATGTTATTTAAACTTTTCAATTACATTATTTTTTTTGATATATTAATTTGAAAATATTTATTATCATCATTTTCATTCATCTTCAATCACATTAAATTAGAAAATTCTTATGTTTTAATTAATTTAGTCATATTTTTCATTATTTTTTTCATAATAATTTTTAGAAGAAAAAAAATTTCAAATTAATTTACAAAAGAAGAAAACGATTCAAATTACAAAAAAAAATTCAAAAAAATTATCAAGATTAAAATTTAAAAAAAATATAAAATTTAAAAAGAATAAATATATAACAAAAAATAAATATAAAATAAAAAATAATAAATACATAAATTAAATGCTTGAAACGATGAATTAAATTATTAAAAGATAATATATTATTAAAGTCATTCGAAATTCAACATTATCAAGCTCATTATTCATTAAATCTTTCGACGAACTGGATTTTTGAACCAAGGATGGAAAACGTATCATTAGCTAGACAATCGTAGACGTTTCTTATGCGAGATGTTTGTATAACATAAATCAAAAATATATTAAAATAATGGTATATGTTTATTAGTAAAAATCGATTGTATAACGAAATCAAAATCTCTTCTTTGATAAAGAAGATTTCATCTTGTTATTCGCAGAAATTTCCAAACAATTTGAAGAAAAAATAATATTTAAAAAAAATTAAAAGTCAATGAAATAGAAAAATAATTATATAAAACGATAGATGAATGTTTGGAAATCGCTTTGTACATATAATTGAACACAAAGATTTAGATAAAGAAAATGAATGAGAATTTTGATTCATATAATATATATAAAATCGTTTCTTAAAATAGCAAATTATTAGATACAACCTTTAAAAGCATAAATATTGAATCGATTTAAAATGTACTTAATAAATATGTTCAATGACAAAATTACTCGTTATATTACTTATAATATGAAATATTTGATTATAAAATAAATGAGAATAAAATATAAAAATTTTACTTTTTAAAATATTAGATTTCATTGCAATTTATGCAAGATTTATGCAGAATAACAGAATAGTAATATTAATATCATAGTGTTAACGATGAAATTTAAGAATAATGTTTGAAATTTTTTATATCACGCGTAATCATAAATGAAAATGAAAAATTAAAGATTCTATAGGAAAATATAAGCTTTACACTTTCAATCAGAATATAATCTGAATATTTATTAGATACTATTAAAAAGAGATGTCTTTTTACTTTCGACTCGGAAGATCGATAAAAATAAGATAGATGAAAATAAAATCGTAGAATTATAACATACGAATGAGATTATAAAGATTATAAAACATAGGTTAAGTATAGATAAGAAGTTTAAAAAAAAACTTAAGAAAATGCTTTAAAGGTTGATATCTTGTAATCTATGAATTACGAAAATAGATCATTTATATTGAATTTTTCGAGACATTCTTATTTGAACCTGATAGAAATTGTTATCTTTGAATAATATTGTTATTCCTTGAAATCGAATTGCTATCGACAAAATCTCTATCGATAAATACAATATTTATAGCTAAATAATTAAATAATTAAATTTTTTTTTTCATTTCATCCGAACAATAACGATTTTTGAGGCGGAATAATCATCTAAGTTTGATTTTCTTCTTCGAATTCATTAATAAAAATGAAATAATAAGAACAAGACAAAATAATAAGAAAAAAAAAATTAATGATAAAGGAATAAAAAAATACGCAAAAGATTTAATAAAAAAATATATGAATTCATACTGTAATCAAACGATAAATGAAAATACATACATGATCGATGTCGTTATAGCTAAAATGATGTCTTAGGAAATAAAAAATTAGAAAATAAAGTAACAATTTTAGGACACCATCTCCTAGGAATTCAAACATAAATCTCTATTGAATTTCTGCTTTCATGAATACGCGCGAAAATTAACTGAAGATAACCGAAGAAATAGTAAAAAAATAATCATAAATCAATGTTATATATGATTATATATGATCATTTTACAAATATTTGTGAATTATATTATTTCATATTATCGTATCGCTCGCAAAATCGGACAATTAAATGAATATCTAAGATGATAAATTGAAAAAAAAATTAAACAAGAATATTAATATAAATTTAACATGTAATTTAAATTTATTGTTTAAAAATGTTTTAATATTAAAATGATTAAAAATTAAAAATTAATTTACTAATATTAATTTACTATTAAATTATATAAATTAAAATTATATAACTATAATTAATTATAACTATAAATTAAAACTATAATTTACTAATAATTTATTATGTAAAATTAATTTATAATATATATAATAATATTCATTATAATAAAAAATATTTAAATAAAAATGATTAAAGAAATTATTGAATTTTATAGTTAAAATCAATCATTAACATAAATAATAAAATATTTAATTGCTCGATGCATAGTTATATTTAGTTTCTCGATTAATATACTCTTAGATATAAAGCAATATATAAAGCAAAAATATATAATTTCAGAAAAATA
>NW_006263363.1:484681-484886 GCF_000469605.1 Apis dorsata
GCCATATGTCATGTATATATTATATATAATATAAAAGAAAAATAACTATGATTTCTGGTTTTAATTAAATTCATTCTTTGAAAAATTAAAATATTATATTATTTTTTCGTATTTTATATTTCGTATTTTTTCGTAATTTTATGCGAAAAACTCGTTTTCACATAATTCAATGAAACAAGTATAATATATATTATAAATAAAATTG
>NW_006263364.1:0-3855 GCF_000469605.1 Apis dorsata
TATATATATAAATTTATTTAATAATATAATAAAATAATATATAATATAATATAAATTATACATATAATATATAAATATATATATATCTATCAATTTATATAAGTTTAAATATTTATATCATTTATTTATATAAATTAAATAAATTTTTCTATAATTTACATAAAATTAAATATATATAAATATAATTTTATATTTAATATATATATATTTCCTAAACAGAATGAAATCAGATTTTATTAAGGTTATTAATCAAGAGATTAAACAAAAAAGATAATAAAATTAATCATACATTCAAGTAATCTTTTGTGCGCGTAAATTTTGCGGAGATATATATCTTATATATATATATATTTCCTAAATTGAATCAAACACACTTTATTAAGATTGTCAATCGAGAGATTAAACAAAAAAGATAATAAAACTAATTATATATTAAAGTTATATTTCGTGCGCGTAAATTTTGTAGAGCAAATGTAACAATAAGTAAGACAAAGAAAGCAGATAATAAGAAAAGGACAGAGATAGGATAAAACTTCTGCCATCAGCGCCATCTTCAGAGTGCCGCAAATGAAACACAAAAAGAAAGGACAGAAAATAATAAGAGAAAGATAGAGATAGGTAAGAATTGATTGCTAGCGTCATCTCTGGAATTTCGAAGACATTTCTTTAAAAGAAGGATAAAGTAGAATTGTGGAATTGATCTATATTGCCATCTCTTGAAAATCTTTAGAACCTCTTTCAAAGGTAAAGTAGAATAAGAATTAACAGTGGGCGCCATCTCTCGAAGTACTTGAGAAAGACGATTTTGAAGAAGTGTCGTTTATACTTCATAGATGGTGCTAACGATCAATTCTACCTATCTCTATCTTTCTCTTATTATTTTCTGTCCTTTCTTTTTGTGTTTCATTTGCGGCACTCTGAAGATGGCGCTGATGGCAGAAGTTTTATTCTATCTCTGTCCTTTTCTTATTATCTGCTTTCTTTGTCTATCTTACTCTTGATGCGTAACTATAAATTAGGAAATACAGTATATCAATCAAATATATTTTTATCATTTCTCTTTCACAATTACGATATGATTAGATCGTAATGTAATAAAATATAGGTATTATTATATATATTCTTGGCTTATATTGTATTTTTCAAGCGATATTCAAAAATTTTTAATATTTTTTGCTCCAATTTGAATTTTATAACATTTTGTATATCTGTATACTATATAACGTACTGTATAATATAATTATATAATAATAAATAGTATATCCAAATATCAGAATAATTAGCAAATTGTAAAACATTAGAAATCGGTCATTTTTATTTTTTCTCTCTCTTTCTTGAAATGATACACATATTTTGCGATTTCATTATAGAGACGATCCACATCAACCAGGAATCAAGAAGAAGAACTGTCAATTTTAAGCTCGAATTGTACAACGAATGTTTTATGTCCAAAGTTCTCTTCAAAATGCGCCGTAACTTCGTTCAATCAACTGAACTATTCGCGCAGTCCTTCAAGATCGGCGATTGAGGAATCCTTATGGGACCAACCATCATGGGAACAAAACTCATGTGGTATAGAGAAAGATAGAAAGATTTCGGGATGCGACGAAGAGAAGGTACAACAAATAATAGAAGCAGAGAGATGGAAAAATGATAGCGAAGAGCAAGTTAACCAATCCGATAACGATGCATCAATTAAAACTATCGTCGAAATTTGTGATAAATCGAAATCTGGTTTAGTAATAAAAATAGATGATATACCATATGTGGACGATCTCGAAGCAATGGAAACAGTTTTTTCAAACGATTGTACCAAGATCAAAGAATCGACAGAGAAAAATTCAACGAATAACGGAAATAAAATAGAGAGAACGACCAGTAGAGCTTCCTTCCTCATAGAATCGGCTCTTTGGATGCAAAGATTGAATTCGAAAACATCTACAGATAGTGATCGATACGATGACTCGAAGTCAAACACTCCTGATCGATCGACGAAGAAGAAACCTATAATTATTCGTAGAGAATCGAGATTTAAGAGTGTCAGAAAATTTAGGAATCCTGATGGATCACCAAGGATGAGCAATAAAGACAAGAAGTTGTTAAAAATGATTTTAGTGATATTCTCGTCGTTTCTCGTTTGTTATTTACCTATTACAATTACGAAGATTTTTAAAGATTCTATTGATTGGAGAGGATTAAACATCGCGGGTTATATCTTGATCTATTTGACCACTTGTATAAATCCTGTTGTTTATGTCGTGATGAGTTCCGAGTATAGGAGCGCTTATAAAAATGTGTTGCTTTGTAAAAATGAATTTGGAGCCAATCATGCAACTAAAAAATCACCGAGATAAAAAATATTTGAATATGTTCCTGTTTGAGATATTATATTAATATTATATATATAATTATATTATATATAAATATATATAATATAATATTATATATAATTATAATTTGTAAGTTTTATAATCTTTTTTCAACAATTTTTATATTAAATAGGGAAAATTAAATTCTATATTTTATTAATAAAAATATATTACAAAAATTATTATTTAAATTAAAATTTAAAGCTTTTTCGAATTAATATTTAATAAATAATTTATATGTTAATATTAGGTAACAAGTAATAAATAAGAAAAGTATTTCGTTAAAAAAAAATATTTATTCATTCTTACGATTTAATGTACATTTTAATTACATATACAGTACTGATACAATACCAATAACATTCAAAAACAAATAATAAAAAAATTTAATAACGTACCTATTAAAAATATAATAAAAACTAAGATTTACGATTTAATTCAAAACTATAAGAGATTTTTCATCTTCTTCGTTAAAAATATTTATTAATAAAACAATAGGTACACTGTCTATATTTACATTATGTTATCGAATTTAAATAAGTATACACAAAAGACTACAGTTAATTAAGTAATGTAATATATCTACTAAAAAAATTATATTCCAAAAAAATAATTAAAAAATGGAAATTAATTTTTATTATTATTGTATAATTGAATTTAAATTCTTATTAATTTTTATAAAAAAAAAATAATATGCTAATTTGCTTAATTAAATTTATAATATTTAATTAATTAAATTTATAATATTTAATTAAATTTATAATATTTCAAATTATTCAATATGCAAAATCATCTTATTATTTGATTTAAATTTTATTTAATATTCGATATAATAAATTCAATTGAGCAAATTTAAAATACATAAATGAAGAAATACTTCATTTGTATCCTTCCTTTTTCTCCCTCTTCCTTATTCTCTTTCTTTTTCAATTTCTCTCTTCTTTAAAATAGATCGAAATATTTGCACGAAATATGTTATAAGTGCACATCCATCACTTTTTAAGTGACTCATATCAGCCAGAATGATCTAATAATTGTTATATCAAATGTTCTAATATACACTATGATCCATAATTATTATTGCACTATATGCAAATATTTTGAGGGGTTACAATTCAATAATGATCCGTTTAAAAATGATTCACTTATACTTATAAAACACAAGTCTCCTCTTCAAAATTGTTCTTACTTTCAACAAATATGTAAAAACAAAATATGTAAAATCAACGAATATCATTTAATCCGCGTCAAGATTAGGCGGTACTGCTGCACTTTGTATCGTACTGATAGTCATCTGGTTAGGCCATTTCTTCTCTTCACTTTTTTTCGGTGTTACTTTCGTGATGTCGAGTTTATTTTTATCTTTATTCTTAAAGAATAACGCGGCAGCTGCTCCACTCACGCAAGTACCACTTACTATTGTGAACCATTTCATAAATCTATAATAAATATTAATATTTCGAGATTATATATATATATATATATA